>NC_088172.1:113900095-114162194 GCF_028769735.1 Zonotrichia leucophrys gambelii
CGAAATGTGGGAATTACCATTGGGGAATGTGGGAATTACCACTGGAAATGTGGGAATTACCATGGGGAATGTGGGAATTACCACTGGGAATGCCGGAATTACCACCGGAAATGTGGGAATTGCCATAGGATATGTGGAAATTACCATGGGGAATGTGGGAATTACCACTGGGAATGTGGGAATTACCATTGGGAATGTGGGAATTACCATTGGGAATGTGGGAATTACCATTGGGAATGTGGGAATTACCATGGGGAATGTGGGAATTACCATGGGGAATGTGGAAATTACCATATGGAATGTGGGAATTACCACTGGGAATGTGGAAATTACAATATGGAATGTGGGAATTACCATGGGGAAATGTGGGAATTGCCATGGGGAATGTGGGAATTACCATTGGGAATATGGGATCTATCACTGGGAATGTGGGAATTACCATTGGGGAATGTGGGAATTACCATTGGGAATGTGGAAATTACTGTGGGGAATGTGGGAATTACCATGGAAAATATTGGAATTACCATGGAAAAATGTGGAATTACCATCAGGAATGTGGGAATTACCACTGGGAACGTGGGAATTGCCATATGGAATGTGTGACTTGCCACGGGGAATGTGGGAATTACCGTGGAGAAATGTGGGAATTACTGTGGGGAATGTGGGAATTACCACCGGAAATGTGGGAATTGCCACCGGAAATGTGGGAATTACCACCGGAAACGCGGGAATTACCATCAGGAAGGTGAGGTCGTCCTGCTGGCAGTCGGCCTGGAGCCGCGCGGCCTCGGCCAGCAGGGCCTGGCTGGCCTCGCTCAGCTGCTCCATTTTTTCCTGGATCAGATCCTGCTTCCGGCCCGCCTCCTCCCGGAGCTGCGCCAGCACCGCCTGCTCCTCGTCCCACAGGAACTTGTGCAGCTTCTCGAATTCCCACTTCACCTGACGCTCCAGGCGCTCCGATTCCGTCTGGGAATGAGTGTTGGCGCCGTGCTTCAGGTGGGAATGGTGGAAGCGCCCGAATTCCCTGGATTCCTCCTTCCCAGAGCTCAGGGATCACTGGGATCACGCTGCCCTTCCCAAATTCCCATCCCTGCTTCCCAAATCCCCATCACTCCCCTTTTCCAGATGGAATCAGTGCTCCAGCCCCGGCTGCATGTGCAGGATTGGGATTGGGATCAATCCCACCTCTGGAGCACCAGAATTCCCTGGATTCCCCTTCCCAGAGCTCAGGGATCACTGGGATCACGCTGCCCTTCCCTAATTCCCATCCCCACTTCCCAAATCCCCATCACTCCCCTTTTCCAGATGGAATCAGTGCTCCAGCCCCAGCTGCATGTGCACGATTGGGATTGGGATCAATCCCAGCTCTGGAGCACCAGAATTCCCTGGATTCCCATTCCCAGCAATCAGGAATCCCCTGGGATCACGCTGCCCTTCCCAAATTCCGATCCCCACTTCCCAAATCCCCACCGCTCTTCTCTCCTGGGATGGGATGAGTGCAGGTTTGGGATCAGGATCAATCCCAGCTCTGGAGCACCCAATTCCCTGGATTCCCATTCCCAGAGCTCAGGGATCACTGGGATCACGCTGTCCTTCCTAAATTCCCATCCCTGCTTCTCAAATCCCCACTGCCCTCCTTTCCCAGGATGGAATCAGTGCTCCAGCCCAGCTGAATGCGCAGGATTGGGATTGGGACCAATCCCACCTCTGGAGCAATGAGATTCCCTGGATTCCCCTTCCCAGAGCTCAGGGATTCCCTGGGATCATGCTGCCCTTCCCTAATTCCCATCCCCACTTCCCAAATCCCCATCACTCCCCTTTTCCAGATGGAATCAGTGCTCCAGCCCCGGCTGTATGTGTAGGATTGGGATTGGGATCAATTCCAGCTCTGGAGCACCAGAATTCCCTGGATTTCCATTCCCAGCAATCAGGAATCCCCTGGGATCATGCTGCCCTTCCCAAATTCCCATCCCCACTTCCCAAATCCCCACCGCTCTTCTCTCCTGGGATGGGATGAGTGCAGGTTTGGGATCAGGATCAATCCCACCTCTGGAGCACCCAAATTCCCTGGATTCCCATTCCCAGAGCTCAGGGATCACTGGGATCACACTGTCCTTCCAAAATTCCCATCCCTGCTTCCCAAATCCCCATCACTCCCCTTTTCCAGATGGGATCAGTGCTCCAGCCCAGCTGCATGTGCAGGATTGGGATTGGGATCAATCCCAGCTCTGGAGCACCCAAATTCCCTGGATTCCCATTCCCAGAGCTCAGGGATCACTGGGATCACACTGTCCTTCCAAAATTCCCATCCCCACTTCCCAAATCCCCATCACTCCCCTTTTCCAGATGGAATCAGTGCTCCAGCCCCAGCTGCATGTGCAGGATCGGGATTGGGATCAATCCCACCTCTGGAGCACCCAAATTCCCTGGATTCCCTTTCCCAGAGCTCAGGGATCACTGGGATCACGCTGCCCTTCCCAAATTCCGATCCTCACTTCCCAAATCCCCACCGCTCTTCTCTCCTGGGATGGGATGAGTGCAGGTTTGGGATCAGGATCAATCCCACCTCTGGAGCACCCAAATTCCCTGGATTCCCCCTTCCCAGAGCTCAGGGATCACTGGGATCACGCTGCCCTTCCCAAATTCCCATCCCCACTTCCCAAATCCCCATCACTCCCCTTTTCCAGATGGAATCAGTGCTCCAGCCCCAGCTGCATGTGCAGGATTGGGATTGGGATCAATCCCAGCTCTGGAGCAATGAGAATTCCCTGGATTCCCATTCCCAGCAATCAGGAATCCCCTGGGATCACGCTGCCCTTCCCAAATTCTGATCCTCACTTCCCAAATCCCCACCGCTCTCCTCTCCTGGGATGGGATGAGTGCAGGTTTGGGATCAGGATCAATCCCAGCTCTGGAGCACCCAAATTCCCTGGATTCCCCCTTCCCAGAGCTCAGGGATCACTGGGATCACGCTGCCCTTCCCTAATTCCCATCCCCACTTCCCAAATCCCCATCACTCCCCTTTTCCAGATGGAATCAGTGCTCCAGCCCCAGCTGCATGTGCACGATTGGGATTGGGATCAATCCCAGCTCTGGAGCAATGAGAATTCCCTGGATTCCCATTCCCAGCAATCAGGAATCCCCTGGGATCATGCTGCCCTTCCCAAATTCCCATCCCCACTTCCCAAATCCCCACCGCTCTTCTCTCCTGGGATGGGATGAGTGCAGGTTTGGGATCAGGATCAATCCCAGCTCTGGAACACCCGAATTCCCTGGATTCCCCCTTCCCAGAGCTCAGGGATTCCCTGGGATCACGCTGCCCTTCCCAAATTTCCATCCCTGCTTCCCCAATCCCCACCGCTCCCCTTTCCCAGGATGGAATCAGTGCTCCAGCCCCGGCTGCATGTGCAGGATCGGGATTGGGATCAATCCCAGCTCTGGAGCACCCAAATTCCCTGGATTCCCATTCCCAGAGCTCAGGGATCACTGGGATCACGCTGCCCTTCCCAAATTCCCATCCCCACTTCCCAAATCCCCACCACTCTCCTTTCCCAGGATGGGATCAGCGCTCATTCCACCCCATTGAACATGCAGGACTGGGATCAGGATCGGGATCGAGATCAGGATTGGGATTGGGATCAGGATTGGGGTGGGGATTGGGATCAATCCCAGCTCCAGGAGGGAACACGCACCTCGTTGTGCCGGGCGATGGATTCGTAGGATCTGCTCACGGCCCCGAAATCCTTGGCTTTATCCCGCAGGGAAGACTCCATGTTCGCCAGCTTGGCCTGCGGGGAGGAGACACCCTCAGGACTCCGCCATTCCCGGGATTTTCCGGGATTTTTCCAGGACAAACACCCCCGGAGCCGGATCCTTGCTCCATCCAGCCGTTCTCCTCAGGCAGCCGGGAGGAAGAGGAGCTTTGATCCATAGGGAATCTTTCTCCCTATTTTTTAGGGATATCCCATCCCTGCTCATCCTGGTGCTGTTGGTAGCCCCATTCCCATTCCCATTCCCATTCCCATTCCCACTCCCATTCCCATTCCCATTCCCATTCCCATTCCCATTCCCATTCCCATTCCCGTTCCCGTTCCCATTCCCATTCCCATTCCCATTCCCACTCCCATTCCCATTCCCATTCCCATTCCCGTTCCCCCTCCCATTCCCATTCCCATTCCCATTCCCATTCCCATTCCCATTCCCATTCCCATTCCCACTCCCATTCCCACTCCCATTCCCATTTCCATTTCCATTTCCATTCCCGTTCCCACTCCCACACCCACTCCCATTCCTATTCCCATTCCCACTCTCATTCCCATTCCCATTCCCATTCCCATTCCCACTCCCATTCCCATTCCCATTCTCATTCCCAGACCTGTTTCCACTCCCAACCCCAATCCCAATCCCAATCCTAATCCCAATCCCAATCCCATTCCCATTCCCATTCCCGTTCCCACTCCCATTCCCAGGCCTGTTCCCATCCATTCCCATTCCCAATTCCCATTCCCACTCCCAATCCCACTCCCATTCCCGTTCCCCCTCCCATTCCCATTCCCATTCTCATTCCCATTCCTGATTCCATTCCCATCCCCACTCCCAATCTCATTCCCGTTCCCATTCCCATTCTCACTCTCATTCCCATTCCCTTTCCCCTCCCATTCCCACTCCCATTCCCATTCCCATTCTCATTCCCAGACCTGTTTCCACTCCCAACCCCAATCCCATTCCCATTCCTATTCCCATTCCCATTCCCATTCCTGATTCCATTCCCACTCCCATTCCCATTCCCATTCCCATTCCCACTCCCATTCCCATTCCCACTCCCATTCCCATTCCCATTCCCATTCCCATTCCCATTCCCACTCCCATTCCCATTCCCACTCCCATTCCCATTCCCATTCCCACTCCCATTCCCATTCCCATTCCCATTCCCCCTCCCATTCCCATTCCCATTCTCATTCCCAGACCTGTTTCCACTCCCAACCCCAATCCCAATCCCATTCCCATTCCCATTCCCATTCCTGATTCCATTCCCATTCCCACTCCCATTCTCATTCCCGTTCCCATTCCCATTCTCACTCTCATTCCCATTCCCTTTCCCCCCTCCATTCCCATTCCCATTCTCATTCCCAGACCTGTTTCCACTCCCAACTCCAATCCCATTCCCATTCCCATTCCCATTCCCATTCCTGATTCCATTCCCACTCCCATTCCCACTCCCATTCCCATTCCCGTTCCCATTCCCATTCCCACTCCCATTCCCATTCCCATTCCCATTCCCATTCCCATTCCCACTCCCATTCCCATTCCCATTCCCACTCCCATTCCCATTCCCATTCCCAGACCTGTTCCCACTCCCACTCCCAATCCCAATCCCATTCCGGTTCCCATTCCCAGGAAGCCCAGCCAAGCTTTTCCCGCCACATTTGAAATCCGTTGGGATGAGTCAGGGCGGTGCCGGCTGTTTTCCAGACTTTCCTGGCGGCATTCCCAGCTCCTGGCTGCATCCCATCCCCTCCTCCTCCTCCTCCTCCTCCTCCTCCTCAGCCTCCTCCTTTCTGCTGGAATTGTGCAACTCCCAAATCCCAACCCCGCTCCCAAAGCCTGGAATAACCGGCGTGGCCGGATCCGAGCTGGGATCAAGGGAATCGCCGGGAATAATCATCCCGCTGCCCTTTCCCGCGGGATCATTATCCGGGATGACGCCGGATAATTAAAGGGCAGCAGAGCATCCAGCAGCCGCCACACGCCCGCAGGGAAGCGTGGCGGCCTCATCCCAAATCCTGGGAAATCCGGGACAGCTCCAGGTTTTAGGGGTGCCTCTCTTTGTCATCCTTCCGTGGATCCATCCATGGATTCATCCCTCCATCCATCTATGGATCCATCCATGAATCTATCCACATCCATCCATCCATGGATCCATCCATCCGTCCCTGTTCATCCCTCCATCCCTGTTCATCCCTCCATCCATCCATCCATCCATCCATCCATCCATCCATCCCTGTTCATCCCTCCATCCATCCATCCATCCATCCATCCATCCATGGATCCATCCATCCATCCATCCATCCATCCATCCATGGATCCCTCCATCCATCCATCCATCCATCCATCCATCCATCCATCCATCCCTGTTCATCCCTCCATCCATCCATCCCTCCATCCATCCATCCATCCATCCATCCATCCCTCCATCCATCCATCCATCCACAGATCCATCCCTCCATATATCCCTGGATCCATCCCCAGATCCATTCCTTCATCTATCTATGGAGGAATTCCACATGTATTCCTCCATCCATCTGCATCCATTCCTCCATCCATCCATGGATCCACCCTTCCATCCATGGATTCCATCCATGGATCCATCCCTGTTCATCCATGGATCCATCCATCCATGGTTCCATCCATCCATCCCTCCATCCATGGAAACATCCATCCCTCCATTCATCCATGAATCCATTCCTCCATCTATGGATCCGTGCATCGATCCACAGATCCATCCCTCCATCCATGGAAACATCCATCCATCCATCCATCCATCCATCCATCCATCCATCCATCCATCCATCCATCCATCCCTCCATCTATGGATCCATGCATCGATCCACAAATCCATCCATCCATCCATGGATCCCTCCATCCATGGATCCATCCATGGATCCATTCCTCCAGCCAACCCTGTTCATCCATGGATCCATCCATCCATGGTTCCATCCCTTCATCCATGGATCCATCCATCCATGCTTCCATCCATCTATAGATCCATCCCTCCATTACCCATCCATCCATCCATCCATCCATCCATCATCCATGCATCCATCATTCCATCCATCCATGGTTCCATCCATCCCTTCATCCACAGATCCATCCCTCCATTATGTATCCATCCATCCATGGATCCATCCATCCATCCATGGTTCCGTTCCATTCATCCACATCCATCCATCCATCCTTCCATTATCCATCCATCCATCCATCCATGCATCCAACCATCCACACCCATCCATCTATGGATCCATCCACATTCATCCCTCCATCCATGGATCCTTCTGTGGATCAATCCCTCCATCCATCCCAGTTCATCCATGGATCCATCCCTCCATTCATTCATGGATCCATCCATGGATCCATTCACCCACATCCATCCATGGTTCCATCCATCCATCCATCCATCCATCCATCCCTCTCCCCTATTCCCTGCCCAACCCCTCACCCTAAAATCCGCCGCCGCCTCCTGCACCGGCCTCATCTTGTGGCCCTGGTGCTCCTTGGAGCTCTGGCACGAGAAGCACGCCAGCTCCTTGTCCTCCATGCAGAAGAACTTGGGCTCCTCGTGGTGCGCGGGGCACAGCGCCCCGCCGCGGCCCTGCCGCTGCCCGTCCTCCTTCAGCACCAGCTCCACCAGGTTCATCCATGGTTCCATCCATCCATGGTTCCATCCATCCATGGTTCCATCCATGGTTCCATCCATCCATCCATCCATCCATCCATCCATCCGTCATCCATCCATCCATGGTTCCATCCATCCCTTCATCCACAGATCCATCCCTCCATTATCCATCCATCCATCCATCCATCCATCCATCCATCCATCCATCCAACCATCCACACCCATCCATCTATGGATCCATCCACATTCATCCCTCCATCCATGGATCCTTCTGTGGATCAATCCCTCCATCCATCCCAGTTCATCCATGGATCCATCCCTCCATTCATTCATGGATCCATCCATGGATCCATTCACCCACATCCATCCATGGATCCATCCATGGTTCCATCCATGGTTCCATCCATCCATCCATGGTTCCATCCATCCATCCATGGTTCCATCCATCCATCCATCCATCCATCCATCCATCCATCCATCCATCATCCATCCATCCATCCATCCATCCATCCATCCATCCATGGTTCCATCCATCCATCCATCCATCCATCCATCCATGGTTCCATCCATCCATCCATCCATCCATCCATCCATCCATCCATCCATCCATCCCTCTCCCCTATTCCCTGCCCAACCCCTCACCCTAAAATCCGCCGCCGCCTCCTGCACCGGCCTCATCTTGTGCCCCTGGTGCTCCTTGGAGCTCTGGCACGAGAAGCACGCCAGCTCCTTGTCCTCCATGCAGAAGAACTTGGGCTCCTCGTGGTGCGCGGGGCACAGCGCCCCGCCGCGGCCCTGCCGCTGCCCGTCCTCCTTCAGCACCAGCTCCACCAGGTTCCTCAGCGTGTGGTTGACGCGGAGCTGCCCCAGCGTGGACCTCTCCTTGCACAGGGGGCACTCGGGCCGCCGCTGCTCCCACGAGCGGCTGATGCAGCCCTTGCAGAAGTTGTGGCCGCACGGCAGCGTCACGGCCTCCCGGAAGGGTTCGTAGCACACGGGGCACTGCAATTCCTCCCTCAAGCCCGGCGTGCTGGATGGTGGAGCTGCCGAGCTGCTGCTGCTGCCGCAGGGATCGTCGTCTCTGTTTTCCATGCTGCGGGATTTTTAGGAGTGTGATTTATTTATTTTTTTTAAATTTTTTTTTCTTTCTTCCCCAAGCTGCCCCGACCGGACAAACGGCTCCGCTTTCTGATGCAACCGCTCCGGTTTCCTGCCGGTGACTCAGCCGCGCTCGCTCCCTCCCTCCCTCCCCGCCTGCTGACAACGCCCCGGGGCCGCGGCCGAGGGGGCTCCGCACCGCGGGGGTGGCGGAAAAAGCGGACGGGACCTCCCCCCTTCCAGCCCCGCGGTTGGACCGGGACCCTCGCACCGGACACGCCCCGGGGCAGCTCCGGTGCCCGGTTCTGGATCCACAGGTCCCGGTGCTCCAAATTTGGAGCTGCTCCGGTTCTTGACAACCAACCCGGGGCTGCCGCGGTCCCCCAAAATCGGGGCAGCCCCGGAGCTCGGTTCTGAGTCCCCAGGTCCCGGTGCCGCAAACTTGGAGCGGCTCCGGTGCTCGAACCCCACCCCGGGGCTACCCCGGTCCCTCAAACTCGGGGCTGTTCCATTGCCCGGTTCTAAGTCCCCAGGTCCCGGTTTCGGTCCCCCCAAACTCGGGGCAGCCCCAGTGCCCGGTTCTGGATCCACAGATCCCGGTCCCCAAAACTCGGGGCTGCTCTGGTGCCCGGTTCCCCAGGTCCCGGTCCTGGTCCCCCAAACTCGGGACTGTTTCGGTGCCCGGTTCGGGATCCCCATGTCCCGGTCCCCCAAACTCGGGACTACTCCGGTGCACGGTTCTGAGTTCCCACATTCTGGTTTCCGTCTCCCAAACACGGTTCTGGATCCCTGGTCCCGGTGCCGCAAACTTGGAGCGGCTCCGGTGCTTGAACCCCACCCCGGGGCTACCCCGGTCCCCCAAACTCGGGGCTGTTCCATTGCCCGGTTCTGAGTCCCCAGGTCCCGGTTTCGGTCCCCCAAACTCGGGGCAGCCCCGGTGCCCGGTTCTGAGTCTCCAGGTCCCGGTTTCGGTCCCCCAAACTCGGGGCAGCCCCGGTGCCCGGTTCTCGATCCTCAAATCCCGGTCCCCCAGACCCGGGGCTGCTCCGGTTCTCGACCCTCACTTCGAGGGTGCCCCGGTCCCCCAAACTCGGGGCTGCTCCGGTGCCCGGTTCTGGGTCCCCATGTCCCGGTCCCGCTCCCCCAAACTCGGAGCCGCTCCAGTACCCGGTTCGGGGTCTCCACGACCCAGTCTCCCAAAGTCGGGGCTGCCCCGGTGCCCGGTTCTGGGTCCCCATGTCCCGGTCCCGCTCCCCCAAACGTGGGGCTCCCCCGGTGCCCGGATCCGGCTCCCCCGGCCTCTCCCGGGGCAGATCCGGTGCCCGGTTCCGGTCCTCCTGTCCCGGTCCCCATGTCCCGGTCTCGGCTCTCACCTCCCCCTTTCCTACCCCGGTACAGCCCCGGTGACCGGAGCTGGACCGTCTGTCCCGAACCCGGATTTGGATCCTCACCCACCCCGCGGTTCCCCTCCGTTCCCGGGCCCCGGGGCAGCCCCGGTTCCCCAAATTCGGGCCCGGACCGGTCTCCCCCTAACTCGGGCCAGCCTCGGGGTGTCCCGATCTCCAATCCCGGGGCTGCTCCTGTGCCGGGACCCCCTTCTTTCCCGGGACCCCCAGTCCCGGAGCTGCTCGGGTGTCCCGTACTCCAATCCCGGTACCCGGTCCCGGTCCCTCAAACCCGGAACGGCCCCGGTCCCCTATCCCGAGGCCATTCCGGTGCCCCGTACCCCAATTCCGGTGCCGCAATCCCGGTGCCCGGTCCCGATCCCCCAAACCCCGAACGGCCCCAGTCCCCCATCCCGGGACCACTCCGGTGCCCGGTCCCGGTCCCCCAGCCCCGGTCCCCCATCCCGGGACCACTCCAGTTGCCGGTCCCCCAATCCCGGTGCCCTGTCCCGGTACCCCAAAACCGGAACAGCCCCGGTCCCCCCCATCCCGGGACCACTCCGGTCCGGTGCCCGGTCCCGGTCCCCAACCCCCGGTCCTCTATCCCGGAGCCATTTCGGTTCCCGGTCCCCCAATCGCGGTGCCCGATCCCGGTTCCCAACCCGCGGCCCCCCCATCCCGGGGCCACTCCAGTTCCCGGTCCCCCAAAACCGGAACAGCCCCGGTCCCCCATCCCGGGACCACTCCGGTGCTCCGTACCCCAATCCCGGTGCCCGATCCCGGTCCCCCAGCCCCGGTCCCCCATCCCGGGACCACTCCTGTGTCCGGTTTCCAAATCCCGGTGCCCGGTCCCGGTACCCCAGCCCCGGAACGGTCCCTGTGCCCCATCCCGGGACCACTCCGGAGCCCGGTCCCGGTCCCCAATCCCCGGTCCCCCATCCCGGGACCACTCCAGTTCCCGGCCCCCAATCGCGGTGCCCTGTCCCGGTCCCCCAAAACCGGAACAGCCCCGGTCCCCCACCCCGGGACCACTCCGGTGCTCCGTACCCCAATCCCGGTGCCCAATCCCGGTCCCCAACCCCCGGTCCCCCCGTCCCGGGACCACTCCGGTGCTCCGTACCCCAATCGCGGTGCCCGATCCCGGTCCCCCAGCCCCGGTCCCCCACCCCGGGACCACTCCGGTGCCCGGTCCCGGTCCCCCAGCCCCGGTCCCCCATCCCGGGACCACTCCTGTGTCCGGTTTCCAAATCCCGGTGCCCGGTCCCGGTTCCAACCCCCGGCCCCCCAATCCCGGGACCACTCCGGTGCCCGGTCCCGGTCCCCCAGCCCGGTCCCCCCATCCCGGCACCACTCCGGTGCTCCGTACCCCAATCCCGGTGCCCAATCCCGGTCCCCAACCCCCGGCCCCCCAATCCCGGGACCACTCCGGGGCTCCGTACCCCAATCCCGGTGCCCGATCCCGGTCCCCCAGCCCCGGTCCCCCACCCCGGGCCCACTCCTGTGCCCGGTTTCCAAATCCCGGTGCCCGATCCCGGTCCCCCAGCCCCGGTCCCCCATCCCGGGGCCACTCCGGTGCCCCGTACCCCAATCCCGGTGCCCGATCCCGGTCCCCCAAAACCGGAACAGCCCCGGTCCCCCATCCCGGCACCACTCCGGTGCCCGGTCCCCCAATCCCGGTGCCCGATCCCGGTTCCAACCCCCGGCCCCCCAATCCCGGGACCACTCCGGGGCTCCGTACCCCAATCCCGGTGTCCGATCCCGGTCCCCAATCCCCGGTCCCCCATCCCGGCACCACTCCGGTGCTCCGTACCCCAATCCCGGTGCCCGATCCCGGTTCCAACCCCCGGCCCCCCAATCCCGGGACCACTCCGGTGCCCGGTCCCGGTCCCCCAGCCCCGGCCCCCCCATCCCGGGACCACTCCGGTGCTCCGTACCCCAATCCCGGTGCCCGATCCCGGTCCCGCAGTCCCGGTCCCCCACCCCGGGACCACTCCGGTGCCCGGTCCCGGTCCCCAATCTCCGGTCCCCCATCCCGGAGCCACTCCGGTGCTCCGTACCCCAATCCCGGTGCCCGATCCCGGTCCCCCAGCCCCGGTCCCCCCACCCCGGGGCCACTCCGGTGCTCCGTACCCCAATCCCGGTGCCCGATCCCGGTCCCCCAGCCCCGGTCCCCCATCCCGGAACCACTCCGGTGCTCCGTACCCCAATCCCGGTGTCCGATCCCGGTCCCCAATCTCCGGTCCCCCATCCCGGAGCCACTCCGGTGCTCCGTACCCCAATCCCGGTGCCCGATCCCGGTCCCCAACCCCCGGTCCCGCTCTCTCCCCCCGCCCCTCTCCCGCTCCACGTGGCGCTATCCCGGTCCCTCCCGCTTCCTCCCGGCCGTTTCCCGGTGCCGCTGCCGGTTCCGGGCGGTTCCCCGGTGTACCGGGGGGGTGTCCCGGGGCTCGGTGGGGGTCTCACCTGTCGGAGCAGCCGTGGCACCGCTCCCTCCTCCGCTGCAGGCGGCGCGGGGGTCCCCGGTGTCCCTGCTGCGCCATCGCGGGCTCGCTGATATTGCCGGTGCTCCCGGAGGGCGGAGCGGGATGGGAGGGTCGGGATGAGGCTCCCGGGGAGGCTCCCGGGGCTGGCCCGGCCTCTCCCGGGCCTTCGGTGGCACCGAGACCCCGCCCCGGGAATTTTGGGGAACCCAGAAATGGCAAAAATTCACTTTGGTCTCCTCTCCCGTTTCTACCGGGAATGGAATTCCAGAGAAATCCACTCCGGGATTTCCCAGGCGCGGCGTTGCCCGTTCCTGTTGTTCCCCTTTTCCGTGTTTTCCACCCACCCGTTCCAAAATTCCCTTTAGTTTTTCTTTTTTTTTTTAATTTTTGGAGTTTTTTTCCTCATTTTTTTTGTTTGTTTGTTTTTTTTTTTTTTTTTTTTTTTTTTTTTCTTACTTTTCTTTTTTTTTGTTTTGTTTTGTTTTGTTTGTTTTTGGGGTTTTTTTTTATTTGTTTTTTTTACGTTCCTACCCCGGGAGTCCCGCGGTTCCCTCCCCCACCAAAAAAAAAATAATTTAAAAAAATTCCGCCGTGGGAAGCGGGAGGAATCGAAAAAAATTATCAAAGGAAAGAAAAACAAGAGGGGAAAAAACAAAAAGACAGAAAAAAAAGAAAAAGAAAGAAAAAAAAAGAAGGAAAAGAAAAAGAAGGAAAAAAAAAGAAAGAAGAAAAAAAAAGAAAGAAGGAAAAAAAAAGAAAGAAAGAAAAAGAAAAAAAAAAGAAAGAAAGAAGGAAAAAAAAATAAAAAAGAAGGGGAAAAAAAAGAAAAAAAGAAGGAAAAAAAAAGAAAAAAAGAAGGAAAAAAAGAAAAAAAGAAGGAAAAAAAGAAAGAAAGAAAAAGAAAAAAAAAAAAAAAATAAAAAAAATTAAAAAGAAAAAAAAAAAAGAAAAAAAAATAAAAAAAAGAAGGAAAAAAAAAAGAAAAAAGAAGGAAAAAAAGAAAGAAAGAAAAAGAAACAATAAAAAAAGAAGGAATAAAAAAAATTTAAAAAGAAGGAAAAAAAAGAAAGAAAGAAAAAGAAAGACAGAAAGATAAAAAAAGAAGGAAAAAAAAGAAGGAAGAAAAAAATTAAAAAGAAGGAAAAAAAAGAAAAAAAAAGTAAAAAAAGAAGGAAAAAAAAAGAAAAAAGAAGGAAAAAAAAACAAAGAAAGAAAAAGAAACAATAAAAAAAAGAAGGGATAAAAAATTAAAAAGAAGGGAAAAAAAAAAAGGAAAAAAAAGAAAGAAAGAAAAAAAAAAAGAAAAAAAAAGAAGAAATAAAAAATTAAAAAAGAAGGGAAAAAAAGAAAGAAAAAATAAAAAAGAAGGAAAAAAAGAAAAAAGAAGGAAAAAAAGAAAGAAAGAAAGAAAAAGAAAAAAGAAAAAAAACAAGGAATAAAAAAATTAAAAAGAAGGAAAAAAAAGGAAAAAAATAAAAAAGAAGGAAAAAAAAAGAAAAAAGAAGGAAAAAAAGAAAGAAAAAATAAAAAAGAAGGGAAAAAAAAGAAGGAAAAAAAGAAAGAAAGAAAAAGAAACAATTAAAAAAAGAAGGAATAAAAAAATTAAAAAGAAGGGAAAAAAAAATAAGAAAAATAAGAAAAATAAAGATGTTTTTTTCCACCCTTTGGAGCCGTTGTTTTCCAAAGGCCGCGACTCCAAGGTTAAAGATAAAACCGGCCGGGAATCCACGCCAGGAATGTGGGAAAAGGGGGATGGGAAAAAAAAAATCCCTGCTGGAAAAATCTCAGTTTAGGAATTTTTGGGAATTCAGGACAGGGAAAGGGGATTGGGGTGGAATTTTTGGGAAGAGCCCGAGGGAGAAGCAGGAAAAATCACGGAATTATTCAGGGTGGAAAACCCTCGGGAATAATCCATGAATTCCAGGATTTGTGCTCCCCCCTCCCAAATCCACAGGGATTTGAAATCCCACCAGGAAAATCCTTTTTTTTTTCCAGGCAGGAAAATTCCAAGCCTTGAGAATTCCATGGGGTTTTTAAAACCCAGGAATATTTGGGATTTCTGGGCTGGAATTCCCAGAGAATTCCCTGGAAAGGTCCCAGGAAAGGTTGGAGAATCCTGGAATTTTGGAATTGCCAGAATTTGAGGATTCCAGGCCTCAGATCCCACGGGTTTGTGGCACTTCCCAAAAATTCCAAGAATTCCCTGGATCCAGGAATTTCCTGGATATGGGAAGGTTTTGGAATTGGGATGGGATGGGATTCAAGCTTCTATCCAGGAATTCCATGTCCCAAATCCCACAGTTTTGTGGCAATTCCCACAATTCCAAGAATTCCCTGGATCGTGGAAAATGTGGCATTGGAATTGGGGTGGGATTTAAGCTTCCATCCCGGAATTTGGGAATTCCATGTCCCAAATCCCACAGTTTTTTTGGCACTTCCCACAATTCCAAGAATTCCAAGAATTCCCTGGATCCAGGAATTCCCTGGATATTGGAAGGTGTTGGGCTTGGAATTGGGGTGGGATTTAAGCTTCCATCCCGGAATTTGGGAATTCCAGGCCTCAGATCCCACGGTTTTGTGGCACTTCCCACAATTCCAAGAATTCCCTGGATCCTGGAAAATGTGGGGTTGGAATTGAGATGGGATTTAAGTTTCCATCCTGGAATTCCAGGCCTCACATCCCACGGTTTTGTGGCACTTCCCAAAATTCCAATTCCCATTCCCTGCACACAGATCCAGGTTTGGGAATGATTTATTTAACCCCTTCCAGGAATTCCTGGCTCCCATCCAGGGAAATCCACACCCGGCACCGGCGATTCCCGGGTTTTGCTCCATCCCGGTGGGATCCACATCCGGAATATTCCGGAATAATCCCGGGAATCCGAGGCTGAGCTCACACCTCAGAATTCCAGGCCTCAGATCCCACGGGTTTCTGGCACTTCCCACAATTCCAAGAATTCCCTGGATCCTGGAAAATGTGGGGTTGGAATTGGGGTGGGATTTAAGTTTCCATCCTGGAATTTGGGAATTCCAGGCCTCACATCCCGCAGTTTTGTGGCAATTCCCACAATTCCAAGAATTCCCTGGATCCTGGAAGTTTGGTATTGGGATTGAGATGGGATTTAAGGTTCCATCCTGGAATTCCATATCCCAAATCCCACAGTTTTGTGGCACTTTCCACAATTCCAAGAATTCCCTGGATCCTGGTAAATGTGGGGTTGGAATTGGGATGGGATTTAAGCTTCCATCCCGGAATTTGGGAATTCCAGGCCTCAGATCCCACGGTTTTGTGGCACTTCCCACAATTCCAAGAATTCCCTGGATCCTGGAAAATGTGGGGTTGGAATTGAGATGGGATTTAAGTTTCCATCCTGGAATTCCAGGCCTCACATCCCACGGTTTTGTGGCAATTCCCACAATTCCAAAATTTCCTGGATCCAGAAATTCCCTGGATGGTGGAAAGGGTTTGGGCTGGAATGGGATGGGATTTAAGCTTCTATCCAGGAATTTGGGAATTCCAGGCCTCAGATCCTGCAGCTTTGTGGCTCTTCCAACAATTCCAAGAATTCCCTGGATCCTGGAAGTTTGGGCTTGGAATTGGGATGGGATTTAAGCTTCCATCCCGGAATTTGGGAATTCCAGGCCTCAGATCCCACGGTTTTGTGGCACTTCCCAAAATTCCAATTCCCATTCCCTGCACACAGATCCAGGTTTGGGAATGATTTATTTAACCCCTTCCAGGAATTCCTGGCTCCCATCCAGGGAAATCCACACCCGGCACCGGCGATTCCCGGGTTTTATTCCGGATCCACATCCGGAATATTCCGGAATATTCCCGGGAATCCAAGGCTGAGCTCAGCGGGGATCAACCTTGCGTGGATCCCAAATATTCCTCCAGCAGCATTCCCAGCTCCGTGTTCTGCTGCTGCAGCGCCGTGGCCTCGGAAAAAAGCTGGGATCTCCTGGTCAGCACTTTGCTGGGAAAAGGAAAAACCGGGAAAATCCATGGAAAAATCCTTGGAATTGTCCCAGGGCTGCCCCAGCCCCGCCAGGCACTCACTGGTATTCCACGAGCGCGGATCCGAGCGCATCCCAAAGTTTGAGTTTCCGCTGGGGAATGATTTGGGTCATGGCTTCCCAGTATTCCCGGTCCTTGGAATTGTCCCGCGTGTCCTGGAGTTCCCTGGGGGGCCCCTCGTCCCTGGGGAGGGAGAACAAATCCTTGGGATGGAGGAAAAATCTTTGGGATAAAGGAAAAAATCTTTGGGATAAAGGAAAAAAATCTTTGGGATGGAGAAAAAAATCCTTGGGATGGAGAACAAAACTTTGGGATGGAGAAAAAATCTTTGGGATAAAGGAAAAAAACCTGGGGATTGAGAACAAAACTTTGGGATTGAGAACAAAACTTTGGGATGGAGAAAAAATTCTTTGGGATGGAGAAAAAATTCTTTGGGATGGAGAAAAAATCTTTGGGATGGAGAAAAATCCTTTGGGATGGAGAAAAAAATCTTTGGGATGGAGAAAAAACCTTGGGATTGAGAACAAATCTTTGGGATGGAGAAAAAATCTTTGGGATGGAGAAAAAAATCTTTGGGATAAAGGAAAAAAACCTTGGGATTGAGAACAAAACTTTGGGATGGAGAAAAAATCTTTGGGAATAGTGGAAAAATCTTTGGGATGGAGAAAAAATTCTTTGGGATGGAGAAAAAACCTTGGGATGGAGAAAAAACCTTGGGATGGAGAAAAAATCTTTGGGATGGAGAAAAAATCTTTGGGATAAAGGAAAAAAACCTTGGGATTGAGAACAAAACATTGGGATGGAAAACAAATTTTTGGGATAAAGGAATAAAACCTGGGGGTTGAGAACAAAACTTTGGGATGGAGAAAAAAACTTTGGGATGGAGAAAAAATCTTTGGGATGGAGAAAAAAATCTTTGGGATGGAGAAAAAATACTTGGGAATATAGAACAAATAATTGGGAATAGTGGACAAATATTTGGGATGGAGATCCAAAGTTTGGGATGGAGAGGAAACACTTGGGATGGTGAATGAATCCTTGGGATGGAGAACAAATCCTTGGGAATAGAGAAAAACACCTTGGGAAAAGAACAAAACTTTGGGATGGAGAAAAATCTTGGGGATAGTGAAAAAAAAAACCTTGGGAAGGAGAAGAAAACTTCGGGATGGAGAACAAATCCTTGGGATAGAAAACAAATTTTTGGGATGAAGAACAGATCTTTGGGATGGAGAACAAATCCTTGGGAATGAAGAACAAATCCTTGGGATAGAAAACAAATTTTTGGGATGAAGAACAAATCCTTGGAATGAAGAACAAATCCTTGGGATAGAACACAAATTTTTGGGATGAAGAAAAAATCTTTGGGATGGAGAACAAATCCTTGGAATGAAGAACAAATCCTTGGGATAGAAAACAAATTTTTGGGATGAAGAACAAATCCTTGGAATAAAGAACAAATCCTTGGGATAGAAAACAAATTTTTGGGATGAAGAACAAATCTTTGGGATGGAGAACAAATCCTTGGGATAGAAAACAAATTTTTGGGATGGAGAGAAAATCCTTGGAATGAAGAACAAATCCTTGGGAAGGAGAACAAACTCCATCATTTTCTCCCTTCCCAGCTCCTGGATCATCTCCTGCCCTGCTTCATTCCCAGCCTTGGGAATCTCCCGATCCCTCAGGGAAAGTTGGGAATCTCTTTCTCCAAGCAGAAAAATCCCGGAATTCCCAGGACATTCCAGAGATCCCAGTTTGGCTCCATCCCATCCCCATCCCCATTCCCACCTCAGCTTGGGAAATTCCTGCAGGAATTCCCTCAGGATTTTCAGGACGTGATCCACTTGGATAACCGGGATGTGAGAGAGGGATCCGTGCTGGGAATGGGATCGGCTCCTCCCGGCCGGATCTTCCACCTGGAGGGAGCAAAGCCGGATGTGGAATTTTCCGGGATGAAGGCACCAATTTTCCTCCCTGGAATTTTTTGGGATGCGTTCCCGGGGATTTCTGGGGTTTCCTCCGATGATCCTACCGGGATCTTGGGAGCGTGGTGGGTTTCGTAATCCAGGAAAAAATCCACGAGGGCGCGGAGCTCGTCCTCGTCCTCGATGTGGAGGGCCTGGAAAAGTGGGAATTCTGTCAGGGTTCTGTGGGATGGGGAAGGAAAATTCCAGGAAATTTCAAGGAAAGGAAATTTCAAGGAAATTTCAAGGAAAATTCAAGGAAAGGAAATTTCAAGGAAAGGAAATTTCAAGGAAAGGAAAGGAAATTTCAAGGAAGGAAATTTCAAGGAAATTTCAAGAAATTTCAAGGAAAGGAAAATTCAAGGAAAGGAAATTTCAAGGAAAGGAAATTTCAAGGAAAGGAAAGGAAATTTCAAGGAAAGGAATGGAAATTTCAAGGAAAGAAAAGGAAATTTCAAGGAAAGGAAATTTCAGGAAAGGAAAGGAAATTTCAGGAAAGGAAAGAAAGGAAAGGAAATTTAAGGAAAGGAAAGGAAAGGAAAGGAAAGGAAAGGAAAGGAAAGGAAAAAGGAAAGGAAAGGAAAGGAAAGGAAAGGAAAGGAAAGGAAAGGAAAGGAAAGGAAAGGAAAGGAAAGGAAAGGAAAGGAAAGGAAAGGAAAGGAAAGGAAAGGAAAGGAAAGGAAAGGAAAGGAAAGGAAAGGAAAGGAAAGGAAAGGAAAGGAAAGGAAAGGAATTTTTCCAGGAGCAGAGGAAATGCTGGAATTCTGGGAAATGCCGGATAAGCAAGGAATGGTGGGAAGGGGCTGATGTGGGATAGCAACGGAATATCCGTGGGATGGGAAAGTCTGGGAAGAGGCTGGAGGAGCCCTGGAGGTGTTTAAATCACTGGGATGGGCTGGAGCTGGGAATTTGGGAATCATGGAATGTTCTGGGTGGGAAGGGACCTCCCAGCTCATCCCATGGGCAGAGACACCTTCCATGATCCCAAAATTTGGGCACTGCCGGGGATCCAGGGATTCTCTGGGAATTCCAGCCCAGCCAGGAATCCCTTCCCAAGATCCCACCATCCCAAGCTCCCAACTTTCCCACTGGAAGCCATTCCCTGCCTCCTGCCCCTCCAGCCCTTGCCCAAATCCCAGCTCTCCTGGAGCCCCTTTGGGATGGGGAAGCGGCTCCAAGGATTCCCTGGATCCTTCCCTGATCCAGCTGCACATTCCCAGCTCTCCCAGCCTGCCATTGGATCCATCCCCATCCCGATTCCTCCTTGAGAAGGAATTTCGGGATCCCGGAATTTTCCTGGGAATTCAGGACTCCAGGAAGGGTCTCCCTTCCCTTTTCCATCCCCGAATTCCATAAAAATCCCTGGGGATGGATCCTCAGATTCCTTGATCCCAGAATGGTTTGGGATGGGATCCATGGACCTTCAATCCCAATTCCCACCATCCCAGGGTGCTCCAAACCCACCCTTGGACACTGCCAGGGATTCTCTGGGAATTCCAGCCCAGCCAGGAATCCCTTCCCAAGATCCCAAAATTCCCACTGGACGCCCTTCCCTGGCTCCCTCCATTCCATCCCCAAATTCCAGCTCTCCTGGAGCCCCTCGAGGGATTCCCTGGATCCTCCTCTGATCCAGCTCAGCATTCCCATCCCCACCTCCTCCTGGTGCTCAGCATTCCGATCCCAACCCGGGAGATCCCATCCATCCCATCCCATTGATCCCATCCCATTCCCATCCCATCCCATCCCATCCCATCCCATCCCATCCCAGTCCATCCCATCCCATCCCATCCCATCCCATCCCATCCCATCCCATCCCATCCCATTCCCATCCCAATCCCATCCCATCCATCCCATCCCAATCCCATCCCAATCCCATCCCATCCCATCCCATCCCATCCCATCCCATCCCATCCCATCCCATCCCATTCCATCCCATCCCATCCCATCCCACCCCATCCCACCTCGAAGATGTTCCGGAGTTGCTGGACGTCGTTCTTGGGTCCCACCACCTCCCGCAGCGGCTTCAGGAGTTTGTTCTCCAGCAGGAACGTCTTGGGAAAAACGCCGGGAAGAGGCGGCCGGGTGAGAATTCCCAGCCCTCTCATTCCAAAGGCATCCACAAAAAAAATAAAAATAAAAAAAAAATCAGGATTTGGGGGTGATCCCGAGATCCGGCAGCGCTCACCGATTCCTCGCTCATCACCTCCAGGATTCTCCGGAGGGTTTTGCTGGGAATTCCTGGCCGGGATGTGATTCTGTCGTCCCTCTTTTCCTGCTTTTCCTTCCCTCCCTCGGCGCTCTGGGCTCCTTTCCTGCCGCTCTTCCTCCCTTCCTGCTCCGCTTTTCCAGGCTTGCTCCCTGAAAATCCCAGAGGGAAAAATCATGGCAGGAATATCCCTTGGAATGAGCCCGCTCAGGGATGGCGACTCCTGGAAAATCCCAACTGGAGCAAGATCCCAAACTGTGGGAATCCCTGGAAAACAAAGCTCCTGGGATCACAGCTGCTTCTTGGAATTGGGAAAACTGGGAAAAATCATTGGAATGAGCAAACTCAGGGATGGCGACTCCAGGAAAATCCCACCTGGAGCAAGATCCCAAATTGTGGGAATCCCTGGAAAACAAAGCTCCTGGGATGAGAGCTAAATCCTGGGAAAACCAGGAAAAACCCAGCAGGAACATCCCTTGGAATGAGGCAATCCAGGGATGGAAACTCCTGGAAAATCCCAACTGGAAGATCCCAAATCATGGGAATCCCTGGAAAACAAAGCTCCTGGGATCACAGCTGCTTCCTGGGAAAAGTGGGAAAACCGGGAAAAATCATTGGAATGAACAAACTCAGGGATGGCGACTCCAGGAAAATCCCAACTGGAGCAAGATCCCAAACTGTGGGAATCCTTGGAAAACGAAGCTCCTGGGATCACAGCTGCTTCCTGGGAAAACCAGGAAAAACACAGTGGGAATATCCCTTGGAATGAGCAAACTCAGGGATGGAAACTCCTGGAAGATCCCAAATCATGGGAATCCCTGGAAAACAAAGCTCCTGGGATGAGAGCTAAATCCTGGGAAAACCAGGAAAAATCATGGCAGGAATATCCCTTGGAATGATTCCAGGGAATCCCTGGAAAACAAAGCTCCTGGGAAACTGGGAAAAACACAGTGGGAATATCCCTTGGAATGAGCAAACTCAGGGATGGCGACTCCTGAAAAATCCAAACTGCAAGATCCCAAACTGTGGGAATCCCTGGAAAACAAAGCTCCTGGGATCACAGCTGCTTCTTGGAAATGGGAAAACTGGGAAAAATCATAGCAGGAATATCCCTGGGAAATATTCCAGGGAATCCCTGGAAAATGAAGATCCTGGCATCACAGCTGCTTCCTGGGAAGGAAAAATTCTTGGAATGAACAAACTCAGGGATGGCGACTCCAGGAAAATCCCACCTGGAGCAAGATCCCAAATTGTGGGAATCCCTGGAAAACAAAACTCTTGGGATGAGAGCTAAATCCTGGGAAAACTGGGAAAAATCATGGCAGGAATATCCCTTGGAATGAGCAAACTCAGGGATGGCAACTCCTGGAAAATCCCAGATCATGGGAATCCCTGGAAAACAAAGCTCCTGGGATGAGACCTAAATCCTGGGAAAACCAGGAAAAATCATGGCAGGAACATCCCTTGGAATGAGCCAACCTCGGAATGGCGACTCCAGGAAAATCCCAACTGGAAGATCCCAAACTTTGGGAATCCCTGGAAAACAAAGCTCCTTTTTGGAAAAATCGGGAAAAAAGTCCCTTGGAATGAGCCAACTCAGGGACGGCAACTCCAGGAAAATCCCAAACCGTGGGAATCCCTGGAAAACAAAACTCCTGGGATGAGACCTAAATCCTGGGAAAACCAGGAAAAATCATAGCAGGAATATCCCTGGGAAATATTCCAGGGAATCCATGGAAAAAAACACTCCTGGGAAAACTGGGAAAAATACTACAGGAATATCCCTTGGAATGAGCAAACTCAGGGATGGCAACTCCTGGAAGATCCCAAACCGTGGGAATCCCTGGAAAACAAAACTCCTGGGATGAGACCTAAATCCTGGGAAAACCAGGAAAAATCATGGCAGGAACATCCCTTGGAATGAGGCAATCCAGGGATGGCAACTCCTGGAAAATCCCAACTGGATCAAGATTCCAAACCATGGGAATCCCTGGAAAACAAAGCTCCTGGGATCACAGCTGCTTCTTGGAACTGGAAAAACTGGGAAAAATCATAGCAGGAATATCCCTGGGAAATATTCCAGGGAATCCCTGGAAAATGAAGATCCTGGATCACAGCTGCTTCCTGGGAAGGAAAAATTATTGGAACGAACAAACTCAGGGATGGCGACTCCAGGAAAATCCCAACTGGAGCAAGATCCCAAACTGTGGGAATCCCTGGAAAACAAAACTCCTGGGATGAGAGCTAAATCCTGGGAAAACCAGGAAAAATCATGGCAGGAATATCCCTTGGAATGATTCCAGGGAATCCCTGGAAAACAAAGCTCCTGGGATGAGAGCTAAATCCTGGGAAAACCAGGAAAAACCCAGCAGGAACATCCCTTGGAATGAGCCAACCTCGGAATGGCGACTCCAGGAAAATCCCAACCGGAAATCCCAAGGATCGGCGGGACACGAGAACCTTCCCAAACATGGAAAATTCCCAAGGAATTCCCGGATTCCCACCTTCCAGGAGCTTGCTGGCCAGCTCCATGGCCTCCCTCTTCTCCTGGATGTCTCCCAGGGGTCCCACGTTGTCCATGAACCAGAGCCGGGGCTCTTCCCATGGAATTCCCAGCTGCTGCTCGTGCAGGAGCCGGTCGGCTTCCAGAACCTTCCGGATCAGCGCCTTGGCCTCCTCCTCGTTGGCCATCCAGACCCGCCGGAAGCGCTCGGTGCGGCTGCGAGCCAGGTGCCTGGAAAAACATGGAAAAAATTCCAATAATTATTTTTCTTAAAATTTTAAAATTTTAATTGTAATGAAATTGGAGTCATAAAAATGTGGATCATTAGGGTTTAGAGTAATAAAATTGTAATAAAATTCCTCGTTCACGATCCAAACCCGCCGGAACCGCTCGGCGCTGCTGAGCTCCAGGTGCCTGGAAAAACATGGGAAAAATTCCAATAATTATTTTTCTTAAATTTTAGAATATTAATTGTAATAAAATTGTAGTCATAAAAATGTGGACCATTGGGATTCAGGATAATAAAATTGTAATGAATTTCTTGTTGGCGATCCAAACCTGCCGGAAGCGCTCGGCGCGGCTGCGAGCCAGCTGCCTGGAAAAACATGGAAAAATGGAAAAAATTCCAATAATTATTTTTCTTAAATTTTAGAATATTAATGGTAATGAAATTGGAGTCATAAAAATTTGGATCATTATAAAATTCCTCGTTGGCGATCCAGACCCGCCGGAAGCGCTCGGTGCGGCTGCGCGCCAGCTGCCTGGAAAAACATGGGAAAAATATGGGAAAAATATGGGAAAAATATGGGAAAAATCCAATAATTATTTTTCTTAAATTTTCGAATTTTAAAATTTTAATTGTAATAAAATTGGAAAAATATACAATATAATTGGAGTCATAAAAATGTGGATCATTAGGGTTTAGGTTAATAAAATTCCTCGTTCACGATCCAAACCCGCCGGAAGCGCTCGGTGCGGCTGCGCGCCAGCTGCCTGGAAAAACATGGAAAAAATTCCAATTGTTCCTTTTTTAAAATTTTAATTGTACTGAAATTGGAGTCATAAAAATTTGGATCATTATGGTTTAGGTTAATAAAATTCCTCGTTGGCGATCCAAACCTGCCGGAACCGCTCGACCCT
Organism: Zonotrichia leucophrys gambelii; assembly: GCF_028769735.1. NCBI lineage: Eukaryota > Metazoa > Chordata > Aves > Passeriformes > Passerellidae > Zonotrichia > Zonotrichia leucophrys. Next base: position 113,924,283 of record NC_088172.1, read on the forward strand.
GCTGCGCGCCAGGGGCCTGGAAAAACATGGGAAAAATTCCAATAATTATTTTTCTTAAATTTTAGAATATTAATTGTAATAAAATTGTAGTCATAAAAATTTGGATCGTTAGAGTTTATTCCTTGTTGGCGATCCAAACCCGCCAGAACCGCTCGGTGCGGCCGCGCGCCAGGTGCCTGGAAAAACACGGAAAAAAATTCCAAAAATTATTTTTCTTAATGCAAAAATTCCAGTTGTTCTTTTTCTTAAATTTTAGAATTTTAATTGTAATAAAATTGTAAAAATAAGTAATATAATTGGAGTAATAAAATGTGGGATAATTAGGGTTTAGGTTAATAAAATTGTAATGAATTTCTCATTGGCGATCCAAACCTTCCGGAACCGCTCGGCGCTGCTGAGCTCCAGGTGCCTGGAAAAACATGGAAAAATGTAAAAAAATTCCAATTGTTCCTTTTTTAAATTTTTAAAATTTTAATTGTAATAAAATTGTAAAAATAAATAATTGCAGTCAGTAAAATTAGGACCATTGGGATTCAGGATAATAAAATTGTAATAAAATTTCTCGTTCACGATCCAAACCTGCTGCGCGCCAGCTGCCTGGAAAAACATGGAAAAAAATTCCAATAATTCTTTTTCTTAAATTTTAGAATTTTAATTGTAATAAAATTGTAAAAATAAATAATTGCAGTCATGAAAAATAAGGACCATTGGGATTCAGGGTAATAAAATTGTAATGAAATTCCTTGTTGGTGATCCAAACCCGCCAGAACCGCTCGGTGCGGCTGCGCGCCAGCTGCCTGGAAAAATATGGAAAAATATGGGAAAATTCCAATCGTTCTTTTTCTTAAATTTTAAAATTTTAATTGTAATAAAATTGTAAAAATAAAGATTTGGATCATTAGGGTTTAGGTTAATAAAATTCCTCGTTGGCGATCCAAACCCGCCGGAAGCGCTCGGTGCGGCCGCGCGCCTGCTGCCTGGAAAAACATGGGAAAACGGGAAAAATCCAATAATTCTTTTTCTTAAATTTTAGAATTTTAATTGTAATAAAATTGTATAAATAGTAATTAAGTTAGAGAAATAGAAATGTGGATAATTCAGATTTAGGATAATAAAATTGTAATAAAATTCCTCGTTCACGATCCAAACCTGCCGGAACCGATCAGCGCGGCTGCGCGCCAGGTGCCTGGAAAAATGGGAAAAATTCCAATTGTTCTTTTTTTAAAATTTTAAAATTTTAATTGTAATAAAATTGTAAATATTATATGATATTTATTAGATATTTATATATATTTAACCCATTACTGAAAAATTAATACAGCATAACTTTCTAACATAGCACATATAATATAATATGTGTTACTTGATTAATTAATTAAAAATTAATTTTAATATTTCATTTCATTCCTATTATTCCATATTAATAATTCCCAAAAAGCCAAAATGAAACCCTAACATAGCACATATAATGTAATATAATGTAATGTAATGTAATGTAATGTAATATAGTATAATATAATATAATATAATACAATATCATATGTGTGAATTAATAAATTCAGTAAAAAATTAATTTTAATATTTCATTTTATTCCTATTATTCCACATTAACAATCCCAAGAAGCCAAAATGAAACCCTAACATAACACATATAATATAATATGTGTTAATTAATTAATTAATTAATTAAAAAATAATTTTAATATTTCATTTCATTCCCATTATTCCACATTACCAATCCCAAGAAGCCAAAATGAAACCCTAACATAACACATATAATATAATATAATGTAATATAATATAATATAATATAATATAATATAATATAATATAATATAATATAATATAATATAATATAATATAATATAATATGTGTGAATTAATAAATTAATTAAAAAATTAATTTTAATATTTCCTTTCATTCCCATTATTCCACATTAACAATTCCCAAGAAGCCAAAATGAAACCCTAACATGACACATATAATTATTTTTATTGAATTAATTAATTAATTAAAAATTAATTTTAATATTTCAATTAATTCATATTACCCCATATTAACAATCCCAAGAAGCCAAAATGAAACCCTAACATAACACATATAATATAATATAATATAATATAATATAATATAATGTAATATAATGTAATATAATGTAATATAATGTAATATAATATGTGTGAATTAATTAATTAATTAATTAAAAAATTAATTTTAATATTTCATTTCATTCCCATTATCCCACATTAACAATCCCAAGAAGCCAAAATGAAACCCTAACATAGCACATATAATATAATATAATATAATATAATATAATATAATATAATATAATATAATATAATATAATATAATATAATATAATATAATATAATATAATATAATGTAATGTAATATAATGTAATATAATGTAATGTAATGTAATGTAATGTAATGTAATGTAATATAATATAACATAATATAATATACTATGTGTTAATTAATTCATTAAAAATTAATTTTAATATTTCAATTAATTCCCATTATCCCACATTACCAATCCCAAGAAGCCAAAATGAAACCCTAACATAACACATATAATATAATATGTGTTAATTAATTAATTCATTAAAAATTAATTTTAATATTTCAATTAATTCACATTACCCCACATTAACAATCCCAAGAAGCCAAACCGAACCCCCCATTTTTCCCAGGCCAGGGATTCGCTGGGAATTCCGAGCGTTCCCACCTCATCCTGTCGCGCGTCTCCTGGAACTGCCCCACCACGCGCTCCAGCTCCAGCTCCAGGCTCTGCTTCTCCTCCTGGAACTTCACCTCCTGCTGGGCCATCCTGGCCTTCAGCAGCTCCAGCGTCGTCCGGAACCTGGGAAAGGATGGAGAGATCGGAGTTTGGGATGTGGGAAAAGAGAGATCGGAGTTTGGGATGTGGGAAAAGAGAGATCGGAGTTTGGGATGCGGGAAAAGAGAGATCGGAGTTTGGGATGTGGGAAAAGCTTTGGGAATGGGATGGGATTGCCAGGGAAGGGACGGAGAGCCCGGATTTTGGGATGCGGGAAAAGCTTTGGGATTCCCTGGGAAGGGACGGAGAGCCCGGATTTTGGGATGCAGGAAAAGAGAGCCCGGAGTTTGGGATGCGGGAAAAGCTTTGGGATTCCCTGGGAAGGGACGGAGAGCTCGGAGTTTGGGATGCGGGAAAAGAGAGTCCGGATTTTGGGATGTGGGAAAAGCCTGGGAATGGGATGGGATTCCATGGGAAAGGACGGAGAGCCCGGATTTTGGGATGTGGGAAAAGTTTTGGGAATGGTTTGGGATTCCCTGGGAAGGGACGGAGAGCCTGGAGTTTGGGATGCGGGAAAAGAGAGCCCGGATTTTGGGATGCGGGAAAAGCTCGGGAACGGGATGGGATTCCCTGGGAAAGGATGGAGAGCCCGGAGTTTGGGATGTGGGAAAAGCTTTGGGATTCCCTGGGAAGGGACGGAGAGCCCGGATTGTGGGATGCGGGAAAAGAGAGCCCGGATTTTGGGATGCGGGAAAAGCTTTGGGAATGGGATGGGATTCCCTGGGAAGGGATGGAGAGCCCGGATTTTGGGATGCAGGAAAAGCTTGGGAACGGGATGGGATTCCCTGGGATGGGATTCCCTGGGAAGGGACGAAGAGCCCAGAGTTTGGGATGCAGGAAAAGAGAGCCCGGAGTTTGGGATGCAGGAAAAGCTTTGGGATTCCCTGGGAAGGGACGGAGAGCCCGGATTTTGGGATGCGGGAACAGAGAGCCCAGATTTTGGGATGAGGGAAAAGCTTTGGGAATGGGATGGGATTCCCTGGGAAGGGATGGAGAGCCCGGAGTTTGGGATGCGGGAAAAGAGAGCCCGGAGTTTGGGATGCGGGAAAAGCTTTGGGATTCCCTGGGGAAAGGGACGGAGAGCCCGGATTTTGGGATGCAGGAAAAGAGAGCCCAGAGTTTGGGATGCGGGAAAACTCGGGAATGGGATGGGATTGCCAGGGAAGGGACGGAGAGCCCGGACTTTGGGATGTGGGAAAAGCTTTGGGAATGGGATGAGATTCCCTGGGATGGGATTCCCTGGGAAGGGACGGAGAGCCCGGATTTTGGGATGCAGGAAAAGCTTGGGAATGGTTTGGGATTCCCTGGGAAGGGAGAGAGAGCCCGGATTTTGGGACGCGGAAAAAAAGGGCCCGGATTTTGGGATGTGGGAAAAGCTTTGGGAACGGGATGGGATTCCCTGGGAAGGGACGGAGAGCCCGGATTTTGGGATGCAGGAAAAGCTTTGGGAATGGGATGGGATTCCCTGGGAAGGGACGGAGAGCCCGGATTTTGGGATGCGGGAAAAGCTTTGGGATTCCCTGGGAAAGGACGGAGAGCCCGGATTTTGGGATGCGGGAAAAGAGAGATCGGAGTTTGGGATGCGGGAAAAGCTTTGGGATTCCCTGGGAAGGGACGGAGAGCCCGGAGTTTGGGATGCGGGAAAAGAGAGATCGGAGTTTGGGATGTGAGAAAAGCTCGGGAATGGGATGGGATTCCATGGGAAGGGACGGAGAGCCCGGATTGTGGGATGTGGGAAAAGCTTTGGGAATGGGATGGGATTCCCTGGGAAGGGACGGAGAGCCCGGAGTTTGGGATGCAGGAAAAGAGAGCCCGGATTTTGGGATGCGGGAAAAGCTTTGGGATTCCCTGGGAAGGGATGGAGAGCCCGGATTTTGGGATGCAGGAAAAGCTTTGGGATTCCCTGGGAACGGATGGAGAGCCCGGATTTTGGGATGCGGGAAAAGAGAGCCCGGATTTTGGGATGCGGGAAAAGCTTTGGGAACGGTTTGGGATTCCATGGGAAGGGATGGAGAGCCCGGATTTTGGGATGCGGGAAAAGCTTTGGGAACGGGATGGGATTCCCTGGGATGGGATTCCCTGGGAAGGGACGGAGAGCCCGGATTTTGGGATGCAGGAAAAGAGAGCCCGGATTTTGGGATGTGGGAAAAGCTTTGGGATTCCCTGGGAAGGGACGGAGAGCCCGGATTTTGGGATGCGGGAAAAGAGAGCCCGGATTTTGGGATGTGGGAAAAGCTTTGGGAATGGGATGGGATTCCCTGGGAAGGGATGGAGAGCCCGGATTTTGGGATGCGGGAAAAGAGAGCCCGGAGTTTGGGATGCGGGAAAAGCTTTGGGATTCCCTGGGAAGGGACGGAGAGCCCGGATTTTGGGATGCGGGAAAAGAGAGCCCGGATTTTGGGATGTGGGAAAAGCTCGGGAATGGGATGGGATTGCCAGGGAAGGGACGGAGAGCCCGGACTTTGGGATGTGGGAAAAGCTTTGGGAATGGGATGAGATTCCCTGGGATGGGATTCCCTGGGAAGGGACGGAGAGCCCGGATTTTGGGATGCGGGAAAAGCTCGGGAATGGTTTGGGATTCCCTGGGAAGGGATGGAGAGCCCGGATTGTGGGATGTGGGAAAAGAGAGCCCGGATTTTGGGATGTGGGAAAAGCTCGGGAATGTTTTGGGATTCCCTGGGAAGGGACGGAGAGCCCGGATTTTGGGATGCAGGAAAAGCTTTGGGAATGGGATGGGATTCCCTGGGAAGGGACGGAGAGCCCGGATTTTGGGATGCGGGAAAAGCTTTGGGAATGGGATGGGATTCCCTGGGAAAGGACGGAGAGCCCGGATTTTGGGATGCGGGAAAAGAGAGCCCGGATTTTGGGATGTGGGAAAAGCTTTGGGATTCCCCGGGAAGTGACAAAGAGCCCGGATTTTGGGATGCAGGGAAAAGCTTTGGCAATGGGATGGGATTCCCTGGGAAAGGACGGAGAGCCTGGATTGTGGGATGAGGGAAGAGCTTTGGGAATGGGATGGGATTCCCTGGGATGGGATTCCATGGGAAGGGACGGAGAGCCCGGATTGTGGGATGTGGGAAAAGCTTTGGGAATGGGATGGGATTCCCTGGGAAGGGACGGAGAGCCCGGATTGTGGGATGCGGGAAAAGCTTTGGAATGGGATGGGATTGCCTGGGAAGGGATGGAGATCCTGGATTTTGGGATGTGGGAAAAGCTTTGGGATTCCCTGGGAAGGGACGGAGAGCCCGGATTGTGGGATGTGGGAAAAGAGAGCCCGGATTTTGGGATGCGGGAAAAGCTTTGGGAATGGGATGGGATTCCCTGGGAAGGGATGCAGATCCCGGATTTTGGGATGTGGGAAAACCTCGGGAATGGTTTGGGATTCCCTGGGAAGGGACGGAGAGCCCGGATTTTGGGATGCAGGAAAAGAGAGCCCGGATTTTGGGATGGGATTCCCCCGGGTCCGGGATTTACCGGTTGATTTTCCGTTTCTGCAGGGATCTCAGGGTGGAGTTTTCGATGTCCAGCTGCCGGAGCACGTCCAGGTTGTAATCCAGCTTCACCTGGTTCAGGTGGTGCAAGCCCTTCATCTGCCGCAGCTTCCGCTCCAGGAGCTGCAATTCCACACAGAATTCCATGGAAATTCCATGGGAAAATCCCACAGAAACATCCCCTTCATCTGCCGGAGCTTCCGCTCCAGGAGCTGCAATTCCACAAAGAATTCCATGGAAATTCAATGGAATTCCATTGGGAAAAACCCCACAAAGAATTCCATGGAAATTCTACGGAATTCCATGGGAAAAACCTCACAAAGAATTCCATGGAAAAAAACCCCACAAAGAATTCCATGGAAATCCCATGGAATTCCATGGGGAAAAAAATCCCACAAAGAATTCCATGGGAATTCCATGGAAAAAACCCACAAAGAATTCCATGGAAATTCCATGGGAAAAACCCACAAAAACAACCCCTTCATCTGATGGAGTTTCCTCTCCAGGAGCTGGAATTCCATGGGGAAAAAATAAAAAAAAATCAGAAAGAATTCCATGGAAATTCCATGGGGGGGAAAAAATCACAAAGAATTTCATGGAAATTCCATGGGAAAAAAACCCCAAAGAATTCCATGGAAATTCCACGGATTTCCCTAGGAAAAACCCCACAAGGAATTCCATGGAGAAAAAAACCACAAAGAATTCCATGGAAATTCAATGGAATTCCATGGGGAAAAACCCCACAAAGAATTCCATGGAAATTCCATGGGAAAATCCCACAAAAACATCTCCTTCATCTGGCGGAGCTTCCTCTCCAGGAGCTGGAATTCCACAAAGAATTCCATGGAAATTCTATGGAATTCCATGGAGGGGGAGAAAAACCCCACAAAGAATTCCATGGAAATTCCATGGGAAAATCCCACAAAAACAACCCCTTGATCGGATGGAGCTTCCTCTCCAGGAGCTGCAATTCCACAAAAAATTCCATGGAAATTCCATGGAATTCCATGGGAAAAACCCCACAAAGAATTCCATGGAAATTCCATGGGAAAATCCCACAAAAACAACCCCTTGATCGGATGGAGTTTCCTCTCCAGGCACTGGAATTCCACAGGGGGAAAAATAAAAAATTCACAAAGAATTCCATGGAAATTCCATGGAATTCCATGGGGAAAAAACCCACAAAGAATTCCATGGAAATTCCATGGGGAAAAAAAAAACCACAAAGAATTCCATGGAAATTCCATGGGAAAAAAACCACAAAGAATTCCATGGAAATTCCATGGGTTTCCGTGGGAAAAACCCCATAAAGAATTCCATGGAGAAAAAACCCACAAATAATTCCATGGAAATTCCATGGATTTCCATGGGGGAAACCTCACAAAGAATTCCATGGGAAATTCCACTGGGGAAAAATCCACAAAGAATTCCATTGAAATTCCATGGAAAAAAACCCACAATGACAAGCTATTTAGGAAAGAACTGGGAATTTCCAGAATTTAATTCAGGGAAAAAAAATTCCAAAATCGGGTATTGGTTTTACATTTTTAAAAAATTATTGGGATATTTACATTATTGGGGGAAAATATTGGGAAAATATTCATACATTTATTTGGGAAGAAAATATCCTAAAATCCTGTATTTGTTGGACTATTTTTAACTTTTTTGGGATATTTTACCTTATTTGGAAAAAATATTGGATATTTTACACTTATTTGGGAAAAATATTGGGATATTTTACATTAATTTGGGGAGAAAATATGGATATTTACATTAATTTGGGGAAAGAAATATTCCTAAAATCCATATTTGGGGACAATAACATTATGGGAATTTTACATTATTGGGGGTAAAATTCTGGGATATTTTCATTATGGGGAAGAAAATATTCTAAAATCCTTATTGTTAGGATATTTTACACTTTATTGGGATATTTCACTTATTTAGGGAAGAAAATTTGGGATATTTCCATGTGAATAAAAAATACAAAATTATTGGGAATTATTACTTATTGGGGAAGAAAATATTCCATAAAATTCCTGATTTGTTGGGACTATTTTTACATTTATTGGGAATATATTTACCAATATAATCTTAGGGAACATTTATATTGGGATAATTTAATTTATTTGGGGTAAAAAATACTGGATATTTTACATTATTTGGGAAGAAAAATTCCTAAAATCCAATTATGTGATTTTTCACTTTTATTGGGAAAATATTACAATTATTTGGGAAAAAAATATTGGATATTTTCCACTATTTGGGAAAAAATATGGGATATTTTACATTAATTTGGGGAAGAAAATATTCCTAAAATCCTGTATTTGTTGGGACTATTTACACTTTATTGGATATTTTCCTTATTTGGGAAAAAATATTGGATATTTACATTATTTGGGAAGAAAATATGGAATTTTACATTATTTTGGGAAAAAATTGGATATTTTACATTTTTTGGGGAAGAAATATGGATATTTAACTTATATTTGGGAATGATATAATATTGGGATATTTTACATTTATTTGGGAAAAAATTGATTTTAAAATCCGTGATATTTGGGATATTTTACATTTTATTGGGATATTTTAACTTATTTGGAGATAAAATTATTGGGATATTTTACATTTATTTGGGGAAAAATAATTGGATTATTTTAACATTATTTTGAGGAGAAAAATATTGGGATATTTTACATTAATTTGGGGAAGAAAATATTCCTAAAATCCTGTATTTGTTGGGACCATTTTTACACTTTTATTGGGATATTTTACATTAATTTGGGGAAGAAAATATTGGGATATTTTACATTTATTTGGGGAAGAAAATATTCCTAAAATCCTGTATTTGTTGGGATATTTTTACACTTTTATTGGGATATTTTACACTTATTTAGGGAAGAAAATATTGGGATTTTTTCCACTTATTTGAAATAAAAATATTGGGATATTTTACATTATTTGGGGAAGAAAATATTGGGATATTTTACATTATTTGGGGAAGAAAATATTCCTAAAATCCTGTATTTGTTGGGACTATTTTTACACTTTTATTGGGATATTTTACACTTATTTGAGATAAAAATATTGGGATATTTTACATTTATTTGGGGAAAAAATATTGGGATATTTTCCATTTATTTGGGGAAAATATTGGGATATTTTACATTTATTTGGGGAAGAAAATATTCCTAAAATCCTGATTGTTGGTTTTTACACTTTTATTGGGATATTTCTACTTATTTGGGAAGAAAATATTGGGATATTTTACACTTATTTGAAATAAAAATTTTGGGATATTTTACATTTATTTGGGGAAGAAAATATTGGGATAATTTACATTTTTTGGAGAATATTCCTAATTGTAATTTGGGATATTTTACATTTTTATTGGGATATTTTACCTTATTTGGGAAGAAAATTGGGATATTTTCATTTTTGAAGAAAATAATCTGATTTTTAATTTATTTATAATTATTGGGATATTTTACATTTATTTGGGGAAGAAAATATTGGGATATTTTAACTTATTTGGGAAGAAATATTGAGATATTTTACATTATTTGGGAAGAAAATATTCCTAAAATCCTGTATTTGTTGGGATATTTTTACATTTTATTTGGGATATTTACACTTATTTGGATAAAATATTGGGATATTTTACATTATTTGGGAAAAAATTGGGATATTTTACATTATTTGGGATAAAATATTGGGATATTTACATTATTTGGGGAAGAAAATATTCAAAATCCTGTATTTGTGGGATAAACTTTATTGGGATATTTTACATTATTGGATAAAATATTGGGATAATTTACATTATTTGGGGAAGAAAATATTCCTAAAATCCTGTATTTGTTGGGATATTTTTACACTTTTATTGGGATATTTTACTCTTATTTGGGGTAAAAATATTGGGATTTTTTCCACTTATTTGAAATAAAAATATTGGGATATTTTACATTTATTTGGGGAAGAAAATATTGGGATATTTTACATTATTTGGGGAAGAAAATATTCCTAAAATCCTGTATTTGTTGGGACTATTTTTACACTTTTATTGGGATATTTTACACTTATTTGAGATAAAAATATTGGGATATTTTACATTATTTGGGAAAAAATATTGGATATTTTACACTTATTTGTGGTAAAATATGGATATTTTACACTATTTAGGAAGAAAATTTTCCTAAATCCTGTATTTGTTGGGATATTTTTACACTTTTATTGGGATATTTCACTCTTATTTAGGGAAGAAAATATTGGGATATTTTACATTTATTTGGGAAAAAAATATTGGGATATTTTACATTAATTTGGGGAAGAAAATATTCCTAAAATCCTGTATTTGTTGGGACTATTTTTACACTTTTATTGGGATATTTTACTCTTATTTAGGGAAGAAAATATTGGGATATTTTACATTAATTTGGGGAAGAAAATATTGGGATATTTTACACTTATTTGGGGAAGAAAATATTGGGATATTTTACATTTATTTGGGGTAAAAATATTGGGATATTTTCCACTTATTTGAAATAAAAATATTGGGATATTTTACACTTATTTGGGGAAGAAAATATTCCTAAAATCCTGTATTTGTTGGGATATTTTTACACTTTTATTGGGATATTTCACTCTTATTTAGGGAAGAAAATATTGGGATTTTTTCCACTTATTTGAAATAAAAATATTGGGATATTTTACATTAATTTGAGATAAAAATATTGGGATATTTTACATTAATTTGGGGAAGAAAATATTCCTAAAAATCTGTGGAAAACTTTCCCTGGCAGCACCTGAGGGATTTCTCTGTTGTTTATCCCTGTTCCCAAGGCTGCTCCAAAAAAACCGGGAGAAAGTTGTGGGACACAAAATTATCTCCGGATCCTCGCCCAGGAACATCCCAAGGTTGTTTTTCCCAATGTTTTCCTGGAATTCCCTGGGAATGCTGAGCTCCCATCCCCAAACATTCCGGGAACATCCCACGCTCCTGAATTATCGGGAACTGAGGAGCAGCTGGAGCGGGGCCAGGGAATTCTGCAGGGCTGGGAATGTGCAGCTGGATCAGGGAAGGATCCAGGGAATCCTTGGAGCCTTTTCCAGAGGGAAATTTGGGATTCCAGAGCCGGGATTTGGGATGAAGGATGGAGGGGTGGGAAACAGGGAATGGCTTCCAGTGGGAATTTTGGGAGCTTGGGATGGTGGGATCTTGGGAAGGGATTCCTGGCTGGGCTGGAATTCCCAGAGAATCCCTGGCAGTGTCCAAGGGTGGGTTTGGAGCACCCTGGGACCATGTGGTGGGAATGGGATGGGATTGAAGGTCCATGGATCCCATCCCAAACCATTCCAGGATTCTGGGATCAAGGACACTCAGGATCCATCCCGAGGGATTTTTATGGAATTCAGGGAAGGGAGACCCTTCCTGGAGTCCTGAATTCCCAGTGAATCCCCTGGATCCCAAAATTCCTTCTCAAGGAGGAGTCGGGATGGGGCTGGATCCAGGCCTGGAGAGCTGGGAATGTGCAGCTGGATCAGGGAAGGATCCAGGGAATCCTTGGAGCCTTTTCCAGAGGGAAAGGAGAGCTGGGATTTGGGATTTGGGATGAAGGATGGAGGGGCAGGAGGCAGGGAATGGCTTCCAGTGGGAAAGGGGAGCTTGGGATGGTGGGATCTTGGGAAGGGATTCCTGGCTGGGCTGGAATTCCCAGAGAATCCCTGGGATTGTCCAGGGGTGGGTTTGGATCACCCTGGGATGGTGGGAATGGATGGGATTGAAGGTCCATGGATCCCATCCCAAACCATTCTGGGATTCTGGGATCAAGGACACTCAGGATCCATCCCGAGGGATTTTTATGGAATTCAGGGATGGGAAAGGGTAGGGAGACCCTTCCTGGAGCCCTGAATTCTCAGGAAAATTCCTGGATCCCTGACAATGTCCAAGGGTGGGTTTGGATCATCCCGGGATTGGGATTGGAATGGGATGGGATTGAAGGTCCATGGATCCCATCCCAAACCATTCTGGGATTCTGGGATCAAGGACCCACCCAGAGGGATTTTTATGGAATTCAGGGAAGGGAGACCCTTCCTGGAGTCCCCAATTCCCAGAGAAAATCCCTGGATCCCAAAATTCCTTCTCAAGGAGGAATTGGGATGGGGATGGATCCAATGCCAGGCTGGGAGAGCTGGGAATGTGCAGCTGGATCAGGGAAGGATCCAGGGAATCCTTGGAGCCTTTTCCAGAGGGAAATTTGGGATTCCAGAGCTGGGATTTGGGATTTGGGATGAAGGATGGAGGGGCAGGAGGCAGGGAATGGCTTCCAGTGGGAATTTTGGGAGCTTGGGATGGTGGGATCTTGGGAAGGGATTCCTGGCTGGGCTGGAATTCCCAGAGAATCCCTGGATGGATCCCTGGGAACATCCAAGGAAAGGTTGGATCACCCTGGGATGGTGGGAAGTGTCCCTGGGATGGGATTGAAGGTCCATGGATCCCATCCCAAACCATTCTGGGATCAAGGACACTCAGGATCCATCCCAAGGGATTTTTATGGAATTCAGGGAAGGGAGACCCTTCCTGGAGTCCCCAATTCCCAGAGAAAATCCCTGGTTCCCAAAATTCCTTCTCAAGAGGAATTGGGATGGAGATGGATCCAGTGCCAGGCTGGGAGAGCTGGGAATGTGCAGCTGGATCAGGGAAGGATCCAGGGAATCCTTGGAGCCTTTTCCAGAGGGAAAGGAGAGCTGGGATTTCGGATTTGGGATTTGGGATGAAGGATGGAGGGACAGGAGGCAGGGAATGGCTTCCGGTGGGAATTTTGGGAGCTTGGGATGGTGGGATCTTGGGAAGGGATTCCTGGCTGGGCTGGAATTCCCAGAGAATCCCTGGGAGCACCCAAGGGTGGGTTTGGATCACCCTGGGATGGTGGGAATTGGGATTGAAGGTCCATGGATCCCATCCCAAACCATTCTGGGATTTTGGGATCAAGGACGCTCAGGATCCATCCCGAGGGATTTTTATGGAATTCAGGGAAAGGAGACCCTTCCTGGAATCCCCAATTCCCAGAGAAAATCCCTGGATCCCAAAATTCGTTCTCAATGAGGAGCCGGGATGGGGCTGGATCCAATGGCAGGCTGTGAGAGCTGGGAATGTGCAGCTGGATCAGGGAAGGATCCAGGGAATCCTTGGAGCCTTTTCCAGAGGGAAATTTGGGATTCCAGAGCTGGGATTTGGGGTTTGGGGGTGAAGGATGGAGGGGCAGGAGGCAGGGAATGGCTTCCAGTGGGAATTTTGGGAGCTTGGGATGGTGGGATCTTGGGAAGGGATTCCTGGCTGGGCTGGAATTCCCAGAGAATCCCTGGCAGTGTCCAGGGGTGGGTTTGGATCACCCTGGGATGGTGGGAATGGATGGGATTGAAGGTCCATGGATCCCATCCCACACCATTCTGCGATTCTGGGATCAAGGACACTCAGGATCCATCCCGAGGGATTTTTATGGAATTCAGGGAAGGGAGACCCTTCCTGGAGTCCCCAATTCCCAGAGAATCCCTGGATCCTGAAATTCCTTCTCAAGGAGGAATCAGGATGGGGATGGATCCAGGCCTGGAGAGCTGGGAATGTGCAGCTGGATCAGGGAAGGATCCAGGGAATCCTTGGAGCCGCTTCCCCATCCCAAAGGGGCTCCAGGAGAGCTGGGATTTGGGCAAGGGCTGGAGGGGCAGGAGGCAGGGAATGGCTTCCGGTGGGAAAGGGGAGCTTGGGATGGTGGGATCTTGGGAAGGGATTCCTGGCTGGGCTGGAATTCCCAGAGAATCCCTGGGATTGTCCAAGGGTGGGTTTGGAGCACCCTGGGATGGTGGGAATTGGGATTGAAGGTCCATGGATCCCATCCCACACCATTCTGGGATCAAGGACACTCAGGATCCATCCCGAGGGATTTTTATGGAATTCAGGGAAGGGAGACCCTTCCTGGAGTCCCCAATTCCCAGAGAAAATCCCTGGATCCCAAAATTCCTTCTCAAGGAGGAGTCGGGATGGGGATGGATCCAGGCCTGGAGAGCTGGGAATGTGCAGCTGGATCAGGGGAGGATCCAGGGAATCCTTGGAGCCTTTTCCAGAGGGAAAGGAGAGCTGGGATTTCAGATTTGGAATTTGGGATGAAGGATGGAGGGGCAGGAGGCAGGGAATGGCTTCCAGTGGGAATTTTGGGATCTTGGGAAGGGATTCCTGGCTGGGCTGGAATTCCCAGAGAATCCCTGGGAGCATCCTAAGGAAAGTTTGGATCACCCTGGGATCATGGGGGTGTCGGGGCTGGAATGGGGTGGGATTTGAGCTCCCTTCCCACCCAAACCATTCCGTCATTCCCAGAGGTGAATCCCGGATCCGGGGCCTCTCCCGGTACCTCCACGTCCTCTTCCAGCTGCCACTTGAGGCCGTCGTGGGTTTCTGTGCTCGCGTCCTGCAGCTCGTTCAGCTGCTGCTCGAAATCCAGCGCCTGCTCCACCTTCCTCCGCAGGAACTCCAGCTGGGGCAACGGGGAGAAGCTCAGCCAACCCCATCCCACCTCCTCCGACCTCATCCCACCTCCTCCGACCTCATCCAGCGTCATTCCATCCCATCCAGCCTCCTCCAAACTCATCCAATCCCATCCAGCCTCCTCCAACCTCATCCCATCTCCTCCAACCTCATCCAACCCCATCCCACCTCCTCTGACCTCATCCAACCTCATCCAATCCCACCCAGCCTCCTCCGACCTCATCCAATCCCATCCAACCTCCTCCGACCTCATCCAACCTCATTCCATCCCATCCAGCCTCCTCCGACCTCATCCAATCCCATCCCACCTCCTCCAACATCATCCAACCTCATTCCATCTCATCCAACCTCCTCCAACCTCATCCAACCCCATCCCACCTCCTCCGACCTCATCCAACCTCATTCCATCCCACCCAGCCTCCTCCGACCTCATCCAATCCCATCCAATCCCATCCAACCTCCTCCAACCTCATCCAACCTCATCCAACCTCCTCCAACCCCATCCCACCTCCTCCGACCTCATCCAACCTCATCCAATCCCACCCAGCCTCCTCCGACCTCATCCAATCCCATCCAACCTCCTCCGACCTCATCCAATCTCATCCCACCTCCTCCGACCTCATCCAACCTCATTCCATCCCATCCAGCCTCCTCCAACCTCATCCAATCCCATCCCACCTCCTCCGACCTCATCCAACCTCATTCCATCTCATCCAACCTCCTCCAACCTCATCCCACCTCCTCCGACCTCATCCAACTCCATCCAACCTCCTCCGACCTCATCCAACCTCATCCCATCCAGCCTCCTCCAACCTCATCCAATCCCATCCAGCCTCCTCCGACCTCATCCAACCTCATTCCATTCCATCCAGCCTCCTCCGATCTCATCCAATCCCATCCCACCTCCTCCGACCTCATCCAACCTCCTCCGACCTCATCCAATCCCATCCCACCTCCTCCAACATCATCCAACCTCATTCCATATCATCCAACCTCCTCCAACCCCATCCCACCTCCTCCGACCTCATCCAACCCCATCCAACCTCCTCCAACCTCATTCCATCCCATGCAGCCTCCTCCGACCTCATCCAACCTCCTCCAATCTCATCCCACATCCTCCAACATCCAACCTCAGTCCATCTCATCCAACCTTCTCCAACCTCATCCAATCCCATCCAGCCTCCTCTGACCTCATCCAATCCCATCCAACCTCATCCAACCTCCTCCAACATCATCCAACCTCATTCCATCTCATCCAACCTCCTCCAACCTCATCCAACCCCATTCAACCTCCTCCGACCTCATCCAACCTCATCCCATCCAGCCTCCTCCAACCTCATCCAATCCCATCCACACTCCTCTGACCTCATCCAATCCCATCCAGCCTCCTCTGACCTCATCCAATCCCATCCAACCTCATCCAATCCCATCCCACCTCCTCCGACCTCATCCAACCTCATTCCATCCCATCCAGCCTCCTCCAACCTCATTCCATCCCATCCAGCCTCCTCCCACCTCCTCCAACCTCATCCCAGGTCACTCCACCTCCTCGCACCACATCCAACCCCATCCCATCACATCCAACCCCATCCAAGCTCCTCCCACCACATCCAAGCTCCTCCAACCTCATCCCACCTCCTCCCACCTCTTTCCACCTCATCTAACCTCCATATCCATATCATCCAACCTCATCCCAACCTCCTCCAACCTCCCCCCACCCCTCCAACCTCATCCAATTTCATCTAACCTCATTCCAGCTCATCCAACCTCCTTCCACCTCATCCAACATCCTGCAACCTCATCCCACCTCATTCCATTCCATCCCTCCTCATCCAACCCATCCAACATCCTCCAACCTCATCCCTCCTCATCCCAGGTCATTCCATCTCATCCAGCCTCATCCAACACCATCCCACCTCTTCCCACCTCATTCCACCTCATCAAATCCCATCCAACCTCCTCCAACCTCATCCAACCTCCTCCGATCCCATCCCACCTCATCCATCCTCACACAATCCCATCCAATCTCACCCAAGCCCATCCCACCTCCTCCAATCTCCTCAAACCTCATCCAAACTGTTCCAACCTCCTCCAACTTCAGCCAACCTCCTCCAGTCTCATTCCACCCCTTCCAACCCCATCCCACCTCATCCAGCCTCTCCCAAGCTCCTCCAATCTCATCCAACCCATCCCAACTCATCCAACCTCGTCTCATATAATGGAGCCTCATCCCACCTCATCCCACCTCCATCCCACCTCATCCCACCTCATCCCACCTCATCCCATATCATCTAACTGCATCCCAACCTCATCCCATCACATCCAACCCCCTCCAACTCATCCAACCTCATTCCAGCTCATCCAACCTCATTCCACCTCCTCCAACCTCATCCAGCCTCATCCCAGGTCATACAGGTTCACTCAACCTCCTCCAACCTCTTCCAACCTCCTCCAACTTCCTCAAACCTCATCCAAACTCTTCCAACCTCCTCCAACCTCATCCAACTCCATCCATCCCAATCCATTCTCATCCCACCTCCTCCCACCCCATCCCACCCTGTCCAACCTCATCCCACCTCCTCCAATCCCATCCCACAATCTCATCCAGTCTCATCCATCCCAATCCAATCTCATCCAAACTCCTCCCATCTTATCCAACCCCATCCATCCCAATCCATCCTCATCCAATTCCATCCAATCCCATCCAATCCCGTCCAATCCCATCCAATCCCATCCAATCCCATCCAATCCCATCCAATCCCATCCAATTCCATCCAATCCCATCCAACCTCATCCAATCCCATCCAATCCCGTCCAATCCCATCCAATCCCATCCAATCCCATCCAACCCCATCCAATCCCGTCCAATCCCATCCAATCCCATCCAATCCCATCCAATCCCATCCAATCCCATCCAACCCCATCCAATCCCATCCAATCCCATCCAATCTCATCCAATCCCATCCAATCCCATCCAATCCCGTCCAATCCCATCCAATCCCATCCAACCTCATCCAATCCCATCCAATCCCATCCATTCCCATCCAATCCCATCCAATCCCAATCCATCCTCATCCAATCCCGTCCAATGTCATCCAATCCCATCCAATCCCATCCAAGCTCACCCAATCAGCGATCCCAGAGGGTTTTTCCCACCCTCAGCGATTCCCAAATTTCCCACCCTCAGCAATTCCCAAATTTCCCACAGGATTCACCTCCTGAGGGTTTTTCCCACCCTCAGCAATTCCCAAATTTCCCACCCTCAGCGATTCCCAAATTTCCCACCCTCAGCAATTCCCAAATTTCCCACAGGATTCACCTCCTGAGGGTTTTTCCCACCCTCAGCAATTCCCAAATTTCCCACCCTCAGCGATTCCCAAATTTCCCACCCTCAGAATTCCCAAATTTCCCACCCTCAGCGATTCCCAAATTTCCCACCCTCAGCGATTCCCAAATTTCCCACCCTCAGCGATTCCCAAATTTCCCACCCTCAGCAATTCCCAAATTTCCCGCCCTCAGCAATTCCCAAATTTCCCACCCTCAGCGATTCCCAAATTTCCCACCCTCAGCGATTCCCAAATTTCCCACAGGATTCACCTCCTGACGGTTTTTCCCACCCTCATCAATTCCCAAATTTCCCACCCTCAGCGATTCCCAAATTTCCCACCCTCAGCGATTCCCAAATTTCCCACCCTCAGCAATTCCCAAATTTCCCACCCTCAGCGATTCCCAAATTTCCCACCCTCCGCGATTCCCAAATTTCCCGCCCTCAGCGATTCCCAAATTTCCCGCCCTCAGCGATTCCCAAATTTCCCACCCTCAGCGATTCCCAAATTTCCCACAGGATTCACCTCCTGAGGGTTTTTCCCACCCTCAGCAATTCCCAAATTTCCCACCCTCAGCGATTCCCAAATTTCCCACCCTCAGCGATTCCCAAATTTCCCGCCCTCAGCGATTCCCAAATTTCCCACAGGATTCACCTCCTGAGGGCTTTTCCCACCCTCAGCAATTCCCAAATTTCCCCCCCTCAGAATTCCCAAATTTCCCACCCTCAGCGATTCCCAAATTTCCCACCCTCAGAATTCCCAAGTTTCCCACCCTCAGCGATTCCCAAATTTCCCACCCTCAGCGATTCCCAAATTTCCCACCCTCAGCGATTCCCAAATTTCCCAGGGATTCACCTCCTGCTCGTTGTGCAGCCTCATGGCCTCGTTCCACCTGTTCCTGTTGCTCGTCAGCATCTCCCGCCGCTCCTCCTCGAACGTTTTCTGCGGAAAAAATTCGGGAATTCTGCGGAAAAATTCGGGAATTCCAGGAATTCCACACCCAGGGAATGGGAGCAACACTCCGGGGTCTCTCCCAAAGTCATTCCCGACCCCTCAAAATTCCAAATTCCAACCTCACCCACCCCAATTTCACCCAAAACTCCAAGGATTTTTATTTTTTCCCAAAAGATCCTGAAAAGAATAAATTTGTCTTTCCAAACAAACTCTGGGTCTGCTGGGAGATAAAAGAAAAAACGGGAAGGATTCCACGGATGGACGGATGGAAAAATGATATTTTTTAATTTTACAAATAAACTTTGGGGTTTGCTGATAAATTAAATTAAACGTTGAAAGATGAAAGACATAATGGGGAAGAAAACGCCTAAATTCAGTAAAAATTAAAAATTAAAAGGAAGAAAGATATTTTTTAATTTTACAAATAAACTTCGGGGTTTGCTGATAAATTAAATTAAACATTGAAAGATGAAAGAAATAATGGGGAAGAAAACCCCTAAATTCAGTAAAAATTAAAAATTCAAAGGAAGAAAGATATTTTTTAATTTTACAAATAAACTTTGGGGTTTGCTGATAAATTAAATTGGATATTGAAAGATGAAAGAAATAACGGGGAAGAAAACCCCTAAATTCAGTAAAAATTAAAAAATAAAATTTCACCCAAAACTCCAAGGATTTTTATTTTTTCCCAAAAGATCCCGAAAAGAATAAATTTGTCTTTCCAAACAAACTCTGGGTCTGCTGGGAGATAAAAGAAAAAACGGGAAGGATTCCACGGATGGACGGATGGAAAAATGATATTTTTTAATTTTACAAATAAACTTTGGGGTTTGCTGATAAATTAAATTAAACATTGAAAGATGAAAGAAATACTGGGGAAGAAAACCCCTAAATTCAGTAAAAATTAAAAATTAAAAGGAAGAAAGATATTTTTTAATTTTACAAATAAACTTTGGGGTTTGCTGATAAATTAAATTAAACGTTGAAAGATGAAAGAAATAATGGGGAAGAAAACCCCTAAATTCACTAAAAATTAAAAATTAAAAGGGAGGGTTATAAATTAGAGGGGAATCTTTGGGATCAGTTGTTTTGGGAAGTTAACCAATGGGGGAAAAACCCTAAATTCCATAAAAATTCAAAATTAAAATAATTTATATATATATAAAACAAAACAATAAAATATATAAAAGATTTTATATATATATATATAAAGCAAATATATAACATATATAAAATATTTTTTATATATATATAAAGGAAATATATAAAAGAATTTACACATATATGTAAAGCAAATACATAATATATAGAAAAGAATGTATATATATATAAAATATATAAAAGAATATATATATATAAAGGAAAGATAAAAATATATAAAAGAATTTATATATGTATAAAGAAAATATAGAAAATATATTAAAATATATACGGCAAATCTATAAACTATATAAAAGAATTTTTTTATATATATAAAGGAAATATAAAAAAATATATAAAGGAATTTATATATATATAAATAAATAAAATAAATTTATGTATATGAAGCCAATTTATAAAATATACAAAGTAATACATATTTAAAAGAATTTAGATATATAACACATATATGTAATTATATAAAAGAATTTATATATATAAAGCAAATCTATAAACTATATAAAAGATTTTTTATATATAAATAAATAAAAGAATTATATATATACAAAGCCAATTTATAAAATATATAAAGTAATATATATTTATGAAAATCTATATATATAACACAGATATGTAATTATATAAAATTATATATATAAAGCAAATCTATAAAATATATTTAAAAATTTATATATATATATAAATAAATAAAAGAATTATATATATACAAAGCCAATTTATAAAATATATAAAGTAATATATATTTATGAAAATCTATATATATAACACAGATATGTAATTATATAAAATTATATATATATAAAGCAAATCTATAAACTATATAAAAGAATTTATATATATAAATAAAAAAGAATTTTATCTATATATAAAGCCAATTTCTAAAATATATAAAGTAATATATATTTAAAAGAATTTATATATATAACGCATATATGTAATTACATAAAAGAATTTATATATACAAAGCAAATCTATAACTATATATAAGAATTTTTTATATTATATAAAGCAAATCTATAAAATATATTAAAAAATTTATATATATATATAAATAAATAAAAGAATTTTGTATCTATAAAGCAAATTTCTAAAATACATAAAGTAATATATATTTAAGAGAATTTATATATATAATGCATATATGTAATTATATAAAAGAGTTTATAAATATAAAGCAAATCTATAAACTATCTAAAAGGATTTATATATATATAAATAAATAAAAGAATTTAATATATATATAAAGTCAATTTCTAAAATATATAAAGTACTATATAGTTAAGAGAATTTATATATATAACACATATAAGTAATTATATAAATTTTTTTATATATAAAGCAAATCTATAAACTATGTAAAATATTTTTATATATATGTAAAACAAATCAATAAACTATATAAAAGAATTTATATATAAATAAATAAAAGAATTTTATATCTATAAAGCCAATTTCTAAAATATATAAAGTAATATATATTTAAGAGAATTTATATATATAACACATATATGTAATTATATAAAAGAATTTATATATATAAAGCAAATCTATAAACTATATAAAAGATTTTTTATATATATAAAGCAAATCTATAAAATATATTAAAAAAATTATATATATAAATAAATAAAAGAATTATATATATACAAAGCCAATTTATAAGATATATAAAGTAATATATATTTATGAAAATCTATATATATAACACAGATATGTAATTATAGAAAAGAATTTATATATATAAGGCAAATCTATAAACTATCTAAAAGATTTTTTATATATATATAAAAAAGAATTTTATCTATATATAAAGCCAATTTCTAAAATATATAAAGTAATATATATTTATGAAAATCTATATTTAATAGATTTATTTAATTATAGAAATTTGCATTTATTTATGCATTTATTTAATTATAGAAAAGAATTTATATATACAAAGCAAATCTATAAGCTATATATAAGAATTTTTATATATATGTAAAACAAATCAATAAACTATATAAAAGAATTTATATATAAATAAATAAAAGAATTTTATATCTATAAAGCCAATTTCTAAAATATATAAAGTAATATATATTTAAGAGAATTTATATATATAATGCATATATGTAATTATATAAAAGAATTTATATATATAAAACAAATCTATAAACTATGTCAAATATTTTTATATATATATGTAAAACAAATCTATAAAATATAATAAAAATATATATCTATAAATAAATAAAAATATTGTATATATATGAAGCCAATTTATTAAATATATAAAGTAATTGATTAATTTATGGATAAATTTCCCTGAAAATCCGGAAACCAAAGCAATTTTCCCGGTGTTTATGGATTAATTTATGGATTAATTTATGGATAAATTTCCCTGAAAATCCGGAAACCAAAGCAATTTTCCCGGTGTTTATGGATTAATTTATGGATTAATTTATGGATAAATTTCCCTGATGGATTAATTTCCCTGAAAATCCGGAAACCAAAGCAATTTTCCCGGTGTTTATGGATTAATTTATGGATTAATTTATGGATTAATTTATGGATTAATTTCCCTGAAAATCCAGAAACCAAAGCAATTTTCCCGGTGCTTATGGATTAATTTATGGATAAATTTCCCTGATGCATTAATTTCCCTGAAACTCCGGAATTCAAAGCAATTTCCCTGGTGCTCATGGATTAATTTATGGATTAATTTATGGATTAATTTCCCAAAAAATCCGTAAACCAAAGCAATTTTCCCGGTGTTTATGGATTAATTTATGGATTAATTTCCCTAAAAATCCGGAAACCAATCAATTTTCCCGTTTTTCCCGTTTTTCCCGGGATTTGGGTACCTCGATGTGCCGGAGGTGGTGCCGGTAAAATCCGGAAACCAAAGCAATTTTCCCGGTGTTTATGGATTAATTTATGGATTAATTTATGGATTAATTTATGGATTAATTTATGGATTAATTTATGGATAAATTTCCCAAAAAATCCAGAAACCAAAGCAATTTTCCCGGTGTTTATGGATTAATTTATGGATTAATTTCCCTAAAAATATGGAAACCAAAGCAATTTTCCCGGTGTTTATGGATTAATTTATGGATTAATTTCCCTATGGATTAATTTCCCTATGGATTAATTTATGGATAATCTTCCCTGAAAATCCAGAAACCAAAGCAATTTTCCTGGTGTTTATGGATTAATTTATGGATAAATTTCCCTGAAAAATTTCCCAAAAAATCTGGAAACCAAAGCAATTTTCCCGGTGTTTATGGATTAATTTATGGATAAATTTCCCTGAAAAATTTCCCTAAAAATCCGTAAACCAAAGCAATTTTCCCGGATAAATTTATGGATTAATTTATCGATTAATTTCCCTAAAAATCCGGAAACCAAAGCAATTTTCCCGGTGTTTATGGATTAATTTATGGATTAATTTCCCTGAAAATATGGAAATAAAGCAATTTTCCCAGTGTTTATGGATTAATTTATGGATTAATTTCCCTGGATTAATTTATGGATTAATTTCCCTGAAAATCCGGAAATAAAGCAATTTTACTGGTGCTTATGGATTAATTTATGGAAAAATTTATGGATTAATTTCCCTGAAAAATTACCCAAAAAATCTGGAAACCAAAGCAATTTTCCCAGTGCTTATGGATTAATTTATGGATTAATTTATGGATTAATTTATGGATAAATTTCCCTGAAAATCCAGAAACCAAAGCAATTTTCCCGGTGTTTATGGATTAATTTATGGATTAATTTCCCTGATGGATTAATTTCCCTGAAAATCCGGAAACCAAAGCAATTTTCCCGGTGTTTATGGATTAATTTATGGATTAATTTCCCTGAAAAATTTCCCAAAAAATCCAGAAACCAATCAATTTTCCCGTTTTTCCTGTTTTTCCCGGGATTTGGGTACCTCGATGTGCCGCAGGTGGTGCCGGTAAAATCCGGAAACCAAAGCAATTTTCCCAGTGTTTATGGATTAATTTATGGATAAATTTATGGATAAATTTCCCTGATGGATTAATTTCCCTAAAAATCCGGAAACCAATCAATTTTCCCGTTTTTCCCGTTTTTCCCGGGATTTGGGTACCTCGATGTGCCGGAGGTGGTGCCGGTAGGATTTGAGCATGGATCTGGTTTGCTCCTCCATCCTCTCCAGCAGCACCCGGGTGGCCTCGTCCTGCTCCCGCAGGGTCTGCTCGTACAGCTCATCCCGGGCCTTCAGCTCCTGGAAAAAACATGGAAAAGGAGTCTGGAATTCTTGGGAATTTTTGGGAATTTTTGGGAATCCTCAGGACACGGAATTGTCATGGATTGGGTGGGAAGGGAGCTCAAGGATCGTCCAATTCCAACCCCGTGATCACAGGGTGAACCAAACCCTTCAGCTCCTGGGAAAAACACGGAAAAGGAGCCCGGAATTATTGGGAATTTTTGGGAATTTTTGGGAATGCTCAGGGAAAAGGCAGGACACGGAATTGTCATGGATTGGGTGGGAAGGGAGCTCAAGGATCGTCCAATTCCAACCCCGCCATCACAGGGTGAACCAAACCCTTCAGCTCCTGGGAAAAACACGGAAAAGGAGCCCGGAATTATTGGGAATTTTTGGGAATTTTTGGGAATCCTCAGGGAAAAGGCAGGACACGGAATTGTCCTGGATTGGGTGGGAAAGGGAGCTCAAGGATCGTCCAATTCCAACCCCGCCATCACAGGGTGAACCAAACCCTTCAGCTCCTGGGAAAAACACGGAAAAGGAGCCCGGAATTATTGGGAATTTTTGGGAATGCTCTGGGAATTCTCAGGGAATCCTCAGGGAATCCTCAGGGAATCCTCAGGGAAAAGGCAGGACACGGAATTGTCATGGATTGGGTGGGAAAGGAGCTCAAGGATCGTCCAATTCCAACCCCGCCATCACAGGGTGAACCAAACCCTTCAGCTCCTGGGAAAAACACGGAAAAGGAGCCCAGAATTATTGGGAATTTTGGGAATTTTTGGGAATGCTCGGGGGAAAGGCAGGACAGGGAATTGTCATGGATTGGGTGGGAAGGGAGCTCGAGGATCGTCCAATTCCAACCCCGCCATCACAGGGTGAACCAAACCCTTCAGCTCCTGGGAAAAACATGGAAAAGGAGCCCAGAATTATTGGGAATTATTGGGAATTTTTGGGAATTTTTGGGAATGCTCAGGGAAAAGGCAGGACACGGAATTGTCATGGATTGGGTGGGAAAGGGAGCTCAAGGATCGTCCAATTCCAACCCCGTGATCACGGGGTGAACCAAACCCTTCAGCTCCTGGGAAAAACACGGAAAAGGAGCCCGGAATTCTTGGAATTTTTGGGAATGCTCAGGGAAAAGGCAGGACATGGAATTGTCGTGGATTGGGTGGGAAAGGAGCACAAGGATCGTCCAATTCCAACCCCGCCATCACGGGGTGAACCAAACCCTTCAGCTCCTGGAAAAACATGGAAAAGGAGCCCGGAATTATTGGGAATTTTTGGGAATTTTTGGGAATCCTCAGGGAAAAGGCAGGACACGGAATTGTCATGGATTGGGTGGGAAGGGAGCTCAAGGATCGTCCAATTCCAACCCCGCCATCACAGGGTGAACCAAACCCTTCAGCTCCTGGGAAAAACACGGAAAAGGAGCCCGGAATTATTGGGAATTATTGGGAATTTCTGGGAATGCTCAGGGAAAAGGCAGGAGACGGAATTGTCATGGATTGGGTGGGAAGGGAGCTCAAGGATCGTCCAATTCCAACCCCGCCATCACCGGGTGAACCAAACCCTTCAGCTCCTGGGAAAAACACGGAAAAGGAGCCCGGAATTCTTGGGAATTTTTGGGAATTTTTGGGAATTTTTGGGAATCCTCAGGGAAAAGGCAGGACACGGAATTGTCATGGATTGGGTGGGAAGGGAGCTCAAGGATCGTCCAATTCCAACCCCGCCATCACAGGGTGAACCAAACCCTTCAGCTCCTGGGAAAAACACGGAAAAGGAGCCCGGAATTATTGGGAATTTTTGGGAATTTTTGGGAATTTTTGGGAATCCTCAGGACACGGAATTGTCATGGATTGGGTGGGAAGGGAGCTCAAGGATCGTCCAATTCCAACCCCGCCATCACAGGGTGAACCAAACCCTTCAGCTCCTGGGAAAAACACGGAAAAGGAGCCCGGAATTATTGGGAATTTTTGGGAATTTTTTGGAATCCTCAGGGAATCGTCAGGGAATGCTCAGGGAATAAGGCAGGACACGGAATTGTCATGGATTGGGTGGGAAGGGAGCTCAAGGATCGTCCAATTCCAACCCCGCCATCACAGGGTGAACCAAACCCTTCAGCTCCTGGGAAAAACACGGAAAAGGAGCCCAGAATTATTGGGAATTTTTGGGAATTTTTGGGAATTTTTGGGAATCCTCAGGGAAAGGGCAGGACACGGAATTGTCATGGATTGGGTGGGAAGGGAGCTCAAGGATCGTCCAATTCCAACCCCGCCATCACGGGGTGAACCAAACTTTCCTGGGATGCTCCCAAAGATTCTCTGGGAATCCCTTCCCAAGATCCCACCATCCCAAGCTCCCCTTTCCCACTGGAAGCCATTCCCTGCCTCCTGCCCCTCCCATCCTTCATCCCAAATCCTAAATTCCAGCTCTGGAATCCCAAATTTCCCTCTGGAAAAGGCTCCAAGGATTCCCTGGATCCTTCCCTGATCCAGCTGCACATTCCCAGCTCTCCCAGCCCTGCCATTGGATCCATCCCCATCCTGATTCCTCCTTGAGAAGGAATTTCAGGATCCAGGAATTTCACTGGGAATTCAGGACTCCAGGAAGGGTCTCCCTTCCCTTTTCCATCCCCAAATTCCATAAAAATCCCTCGGGATGGATCCAGAGTGTCCTTGATCCCAGAATCCCGGAATGGTTTGGGATGGGATCCATGGACCTTCAATCCCATCCATTCCCACCATCCCAGGGTGATCCAAACCCACCCTTGGACACTGCCAGGGATCCTCTGGGAATTCCAGCCCAGCCAGGAATCCCTTCCCAAGATCCCACCATCCCAAGCTCCCCTTTCCCACTGGAAGCCATTCCCTGCCTCCTGCCCCTCCAGCCCTTGCCCAAATCTCAGCTCTCCTGGAGCCCCTTCGGGATGGGGAAGCGGCTCCAAGGATTCCCCAGATCCCTCCTCCGATCCCATTGAACATTCCCAGCTCCCCATCCCGGCTCCCGGAATTCCCGAGGCACCTCCTGGAGCTCCTGGATGAGCAGGTTCTTCCTGGCCAGGAGCTGCTCCTGCCCCTCCATCCTTCATCCCAAATCCCAGCCCTTTGGGATGGGGAAGCGGCTCCAAGGATTCCCCGGATCCCTCCCCCGATCCCATTGCACATTCCCAGCTCTCCCATCCCGGCTCCCGGCATTCCCGAGGCACCTCCTGGAGCTCCTGGATGAGCAGGTTCTTCCTGGCCAGGAGCTGCTCCTGCCCCTCCATCCTTCATCCCAAATCCCAGCTCTTTGGGATGGGGAAGCGGCTCCAAGGATTCCCCGGATCCCTCCCTTATCCAACCGCACATTCCCAGCTCTCCCATCCCGGCTCCCGGCATTCCCGAGGCACCTCCTGGAGCTCCTGGATGAGCAGGTTCTTCCTGGCCAGCAGCTGCTGGCACTCGCGGCGCTGCAGCTCCAGCAGCTCCCACAGCTCCTGCGGCGCCCGCAGCTCCCCGGCCAGCCCCCAGCGGGAGCCGATCTCCTCCAGCCGCTGCGTGCCCAGCCGGGCGTCCGCCTCCAGCTGCTCCAGCCTGCGGGAACGCCGGGAATCACCGAGATGGGACAGGGATGGAAGTGCTCCGGACACGGGAGATGGGACAGGGCTGGAAGTGCTCCGGACATGGGGGTCTTCCCTTCCCGGAATGCCTTCCATGAATCCCTTCCCTTCCCTGAATCCCCTTCCTTCTCTGAATCCCTTTCCTTCCTGAATCCCTTCCCTAAATCCTTTCCATAAATCCCTTCCCTAAAACCCTTTCCTAAATCCGTTCCCTGAATCCCCTCACTATTATCCTTTCCTAAATTCATTCCCTAAATCCCTTCCATGAATCTCTTCCCTAAATCCATCCCCTAAATCCCCTCCCTAAATCCCTTTCCTAAATTCCTTTCCTTCCCTAAATCCCTTCCCTAAATTCCTTCCCCAAATCCATTCCCTGAATCCCTTCCATGAATCCCTTCCCGTCCCTGAATCCCTTTCCTTCTCTGAATCCCATTCCTTCCCTAAATCTCTTTCCTAAATCCTTTCCCTACATTCCTTCCCTAAATCTCTTTCCTAAATTTCTTCTCTGAATCTCTTCCACGAATCCCTTCCCCAAATTCCTTCCCTAAATCCATTCCCTAAATCCCTTCCACAAATCTCTTCCCTGAATCCCTTCCCTAATTCCCTCCCTTCCCTAAAGTCCCTTTCCTTCCCTAAATCCCTTTCCTAAATCCCTTCCCTAAATCTCTTTCCTAAATTTCTTCTCTGAATCCCTTCCCTGAATCCCTTCCCATCCCTGAATCCCTTTCCTTCTCTGAATCCCTTCCATGAATCTCTTCCCTGAATCCCTTCCCTAAATTCCCTCCCTTCCCTAAAAGTCCCTTTCCTTCCCTAAATCCCTTCCCTAAATCCCTTCCCTAAATCCCTTCCCTAAATCTCTTTCCTAAATCTCTTCTCCGAATCTCTTCCCTGAATCCCTTCCCTAAACTCCCTCCCTTCCCTAAAGTCCATTTCCTTCCCTAAATCTCTTTCCTAAATCCCTTCCCTAAATCTCCTTCCTAAATTTCTTTCCTAAATTTCTTCTCTGAATCTCTTCCCTGAATCCCTTCCCTAATTCCCTCCCTTCCCTGAAGTCCCTTTCCTTCCCTAAATCCGTCCCCTAAATCCCTTCCCCTAAAGTCCCTTTCCTCCCCTAAATCCCTTCCCTAAATCTCTTTCCTAAATTTCTTCTCTGAATCCCTTCCATCAATCCCTTCCCATCCCTAAATCCCTTTCCTAAATTTCTTCTCTGAATCCCTTCCATCAATCCCTTCCCATCCCTGAATCCCTTTCCTTCTCTGAATCCCTTTCCTTCCCTAAATCCCTTCCATGAATCTCTTCCCTAAATCCCTTCCCTGAATTCCCTCCCTTCCCTGAAGTCCCTTTCCTTCCCTAAATCCCTTCCCTAAATCCCTTCCCTAAATCTCTTTCCTAAATTTCTTCTCTGAATCCCTTCCATGAATCCCTTCCCATCCCTGAATCCCTTTCCTTCTCTGAATCCCTTTCCTTCCCTAAATCCCTTCCCTAAATCCCTGCCCTAAATCCCTTCCCAAAATCTCTTTCCTAAATCCATTCCCTGAATCCCTTCCCTAAATCCTTTCCATAAATCCCTTCCCTAAAACCCTTTCCTAAATCCCTCCCCAAAATCCCTTCCCGAAATCCCGTCCCTAAATCTTTCCTAAATTTCTTCTCTGAATCTCTTCCATGAATCCCTTCCCCAAATTCCTTCCCCAAATCCATTCCCTAAATCCCTTCCATGAATCCCTTCCCTAAATCTCTTTCCTTCCCTAAATCCTCTTCCTTCATCCCTTTCCTGAATCCCTTTCCTTCCCTGAATCCCTTCCCTAAATCCCTTCCCTAAATCCATTCCCTAAATCCCTTCCCTAAATCCCTTCCCGAAATCCCTTCCCTAAATCCCTTCCCTAAATCCATTCCCAAAATCCCTTTCCTAAATTCCTTTCCTTCCCCAAATCCCTTCCCTAAATCCCTTCCCTAAATCTCTTCCCTAAATCCCTTTCCATCAATCCCTTCCCATCCCTGAATCCCTTTCCTTCCCTAAATCCCTTCCATGAATCCCTTCCCTAAATCCCTTCCCTAAAAGTCCCTTTCCTTCCCTAAATCCCTTCCCTAAATCCCTTCCCTAAATTTCTTTCCTAAATTTCTTCTCTGAATCTCTTCCACAAATCCCTTCCCTAAATTCCTTCCCTAACTCCATTCCCTGAATCCCTTCCATCAATCCCTTCCTGTCCCTGAATCCTTTCCATCAATCCCTTCCCGTCCCTAAATCCCTTCCATGAATCTCTTGCCTGAATCCCTTCCCTAAATTCCCTCCCTTCCCTAAAGTCCCTTTCCTTCCCTAAATCTCTTTCCTAAATCCCTTCCCTAAATCTCCTTCCTAAATTTCTTCTCTGAATCCCTTCCACGAATCTCTTCCCTGAATCCCTTCCCTAATTCCCTCCCTTCCCTGAAGTCCCTTTCCTTCCCTAAATCCGTCCCCTAAATCCCTTCCCTAAATCTCTTCCCTAAATCCCTTCTCTAAATCTCTTCCCTAAATCCCCTTCCATCAATCCCTTCCCATCCCTGAATCCCTTTCCTTCTCTGAATCCCGTTCCTTCCCTAAATCCCTGCCCTAAATCCCTTCCATGAATCTCTTGCCTGAATCCCTTTCCTAAATCTCTTCCCTGAATCCCTTCCCTAAATTCCCTCCCTTCCCTAAAATCCCTTTCCTAAATCCATTCCTGAATCCCCTCACTATTATCCTTTCCTAAATTCATTCCCTAAATCCTCTCCATGAATCCCTTCCCTAAAATCCCTTCCCTAAATCCATTCCCTAAATCCCCTCACTATTATCCTTTCCTAAATTCATTCCCTAAATCCCTTCCATGAATCCCTTTCCTTCCTGAATCCCTTCCCTAAATCCCCTCCGGAATCCTTTCCCTAAATCCATTCCCTAAATCTCTTCCATTAATTCCTTCCCGGAATCCCTTCCCTAAATCCCTTCCCAAGATCCCACCATCCCAAGCTCCCCTTTCCCACTGGAAGCCATTCCCTGTTTCCCACCCCTCCACCCCATTCCCAAATCCACCTCTCCAAGAAACCTCCGGCAAACTCCCCCAAACCACCCTGGGCCAGGTGGGATTTTGGGATCTCGTTCACGGGCCGGAATTTTCCGTGGGAATCCGGCAGAATTCCCAAATCCCGAGCTCACCTGGCGCGCTTGTCCTGCCTGTCCTTTTCCCGCCGCTGCGATTCCCGCAGGTCGGATTCCACCTGGACGTTGGTCAGCAGCTGCGTCCCGTGGAAAAGGAGCTTGGCCAGGGCCTGCCGGGCAAGGGAAATCCCGGGAATTTGGGCTTGGAATGCACCAATCCCGGATCCTTCCCGTCCGTGGGATGGGTGGGGATCCAAGCCCGAGGATCCCGGTCAAATCCCAATCCCTAAGGGATCCCGAAATCCATTTATTTCCCTAAATCCCCTCCACTGAATCTCTTCCCTGAATCCCATCCCATCCCATCCCATCCCATCCCATCCCATCCCATATTCCCATCCCATAATCTCATCCTGGAATCCCATATCATAATCCTATAATCCATCCCATAATCTCATTCTGGAATCCCATCCCAGAATCCCATCCTGGAATTCCATCCCATAATCCAGTAATCCCATACTGGAATCCTGTCCCATAATCCCATCCCATAATCCCATGCTGGAATCCTATCCCATAATCCCATCCCATAATCCCATCCCATAATCCCATGCTGGAATCCCACCCCATAATCCCATCCCATATCCCATAATTCCATCCCATAATCTCATCCTGGAATCCCATCCTGGAATTCCATCCTGGAATTCCATCCCATAATCCAGTAATCCCATGATGGAATCCTATCCCATAATCCCATCCCATAATCCCATCCCATAATCCCATTCCAGAATCCCATCCTGGAATCCCATTCCATTTCATAATTTCATAATCCAATCCCATAATCCCTTCCTGGAATCAATTCCTGGAATCCCATCCCAGAATCCCATCCTGGAATCCCATTCCACCCCTTAATCCCATAATTTTATCCCAGAATCCCATCCCATAATCCCACCCCAGAATCCCATCCCAGAATCCCATCACAAAATTCCATCCCATCCCATAAACCCATCTCGGAATCCTTTCCTTTTATTTCATCCCATAATTGCCTCCCAGAATCCCATCCCGGAATCCCATCCCAGAATCCCATCCCATAATCCCATCTCAGAATCCCATCCTGGAATCCCATCCCATAATCCCATATTCCCATCCCAGAATCCCATCCTGGAATCCCATCCCAGAATTCCATCCTGGAATCCCATCCCATCCCATAATCCCAGAATCCCTTCCCATAATCCCATCATGGATTCCCATTCCATAGTCCCCTAATCCCATCCCAGAATCCCATCATCCCATCCCATAATCTCATCCTGGAATCCCATCCCATAATCCCATCCCAGAATCCCATCCCAGAATCCCATCAGAATCCCATCCTGGAATCCCATCCCAGAATCCCATCCCATAATCCCATCCCATAATCCCATCCCAAAATCCCATCCTGAAATCCCACCCCAAAATCCCATGACATAGCCCCATTCTGGAATCCCATCCCATAATCCCATAATCCCATCCTGGAATCCCATCCCAGAATCCCACCCCATATCCCCATCCCATAATCCCATCCCAGAATCCCATCCCATAATCCCATAATCCCATCCCAAAATCCCATAATCCCAAAATCCCAAAATCCCAAAATCCCATAATCCCATCCCAGAATCCCATCCAGGAATCCCATCCTGGAATCCCATCCTGGAATCCCATCCCATCCCAAAATCCCATAATCCCATAATCCCATCCCAGAATCTCATCCTGGAATCCCATCCCATCCATAATCCCATTCCATAAACCCATCCTGGAATCCCATCCCAGAATCCCACTTCATAATCCCATAATCCCATCCTGGAATCCCATCCCATCCCAAAATCCCATAATCCCAAAATCCCAAAATTCCATCATCCCATAATCCCATCCCATAATCCCATCCCAGAATCCCCATTTGAGGTTGGAAAATCCCACGGAATCCAACCCTTCCCAGCACCAAGGACCCAGCCCCAATCCCAGACCAGGAATTCCTCCTGGATTTTTTGTTCCCACCAAGGGGACACCAAGGAGGAAAACAGGGAACAAGGATAGATCCAAGAGGAAATTCCCATTGGATCCCAAATCCCAGTCCTGGGGAGTTTCTCTCCCGGTTTTTGGCCCAAAAAGGAGGAAAGCCAGGGATAAGAAAGGATCCAAGAGGAGATTCCCATTGGATCTCAAGGATCTGGCCCAAATTCCCACTCTGGAGTTTCTCTCCCAGTTTTTGATCCATAGAGGGAGGAAATCCAGGGATAGAGAAGGATCCAAGAGGAGATTCCCATTGGATTTCTAGGATCTGGCCCAAATTCCCACTCTGGAGTTTCTCTCCCGGTTTTTGGCCCAAAAAGGAGGAAAACCAGGGATAAGGAAGGATCCAAGAGGAAATTCCCATTGGATCCCAAATCCTCGTCCTGTTGAATTTCTCTCCCAAGTTTTTGTCCCATCAAGGGGACACCAAGGAGGAAAACAGGGAACAAGAGGAAATTCCCATTGGATTTCAGGGAATCTGGCCCAAATTCCTACTCTGGAGTTTTTCTTCTGGATTTTTGTCCCAGTTTTTGGTCCATAATGGGAGGAAAACCAGGGATAAAAAAGGATCCAAGAGGAAATTCCCATTGGATCCCAAATCCCACTCCTGGGGAGTTTCTCTCCCGGTTTTTGGCCCAAAAAGGAGGAAAACCAGGGATAAGAAAGGATCCAAGAGGAAATTCCCATTGGATCTCAAGGATCTGGCCCAAATTCCCACTCTGGAGTTTCTTTCCTGGATTTTGGCCCAAAAAGGAGGAAAACCAGGGATAAGGAAGGATCCAGGAGGAAATTCCCATTGGATCCCTCCTCACCCTCTCGGTCTCCTCCACCAGCTTCAGGCTCTTCCCCTTCTGCTCCTCCTCCGCCTGCTCCTCGTCCTGCTCCACCTTCTCCCCAAGCGCTTCCCTGGCACGAAAACCGGGAAAAGTTGGGAATATTTTAATAATATTTAATAATATTTAATAATATTTAATAAATAATAATAATAATAATAATAATAATAATAATAATAATAATAATAATAATAATAATAATAATAATAATAATAATAATAATAATAATAATAATATTTGTATAATGATAATAATAATAGTAATAGTAATAGTATAATAATTGTATTATATTAATAATAGTAATAGTAATAATAATTATTTTATAGTAATATACAATAGTAATATATAGTAATATAATATACAATAGTAATATATATAGTAATATAATATAGTATAATAATTGTATAATAATAATAATAATAATAATAATAGTATAATAAAAAAATAATATTTGTATAATGATAATAATAATAGTAATAGTAATAGTATAATAATTGTATAATAATAATAATAGTAATAGTAATAATAATTATTGTAATAGTAATAGTAATAATAATTGTATAATATTAATAATAGTAATAGTAATAATAATAATTGTATAGTAATATACAATAGTAATATATATAGTAATATATAGTAATATAATAATAATATTAATAATAATAATAAAAAAAAATTGTATATATCAATATAAATTTAATTCATACAGATATATATAAATATAAATATTAATATAAATATATCTATAATAAATATCATATCATATCATATCATTCATATTGATTTAATTATTATAAACTTTTATATGAATGGATTTGGGATGGTTCTGAGCCCTGGTTTTGGATCCTGAACCTGGATTGGTCTGGATGATCTGATCTGGATTGTTTGGGATCGATCCTGAGCCTGGGGTTGGGTTTGAGACAGATCCTGAACCTGGGATTGGGTCTAGGATGGATCCCGAGCCTTTGGGATTGGGTTTGGGATGGATCCTGAGCCTGGGATTGGGTTTGGGATGGATCCTGAGCCTTTGGGATGGATCCTGAGCACAGGGATCAGATTTGGGATTGATCCTGAGCCTGGGATTAGGTTTGGGATGAAGCCTGAGCCTTTGGAGTGGATCTTGAGCCAGGGAATGGATTTGGGATGGATCCTGAGCCTGGGATTGCATTTGGGATGGATCCTGAGCCTGGGAATGGGTCTGGGATGGATCCTGAGCCTTTGGGATGGATCCTGAGCCTGGGAATGCGTTTGGGATGGATCCTGAAACTTTGGAATGGATCCTGGGCCTTTGGGATTGGTTTTGAGGTGGATCCTGAGCCTGGGATTGGGTCTAGGATGGATCCCGAGCCTTTGGGATGGATCCTGATCCTTTAGGGTGGATCCTGAGCCTGGGATTGAGTTCAGGATGGATTTGGAGCCTTGGGAATGGTCCTGAGCCCTGGGAATGGATTTGGGATGGATCCTGAGCTCTGGGTTTGGGATTTGGGATGGATCCTGAGCCTTTGGGATGGATCCTGAGCCAGGGATCAGATTTGGGATGGATCCTGAGCCTGGGATTAGGTTTGGGATGAAGCCTGAGCCTTTGGAGTGGATCTTGAGCCAGGGAATGGATTTGGGATGGATCCTGAGCCTGGGAATGGGTCTGGGATGGATCCTGAGCCTTTGGGATGGATCCTGAGCCCTGGGAATGCATTTGGGATGGGTTTGGAGCCCCGGGAATGGTCCCGAGCACTGGGAGGATTGGATGGATCGAATGGTGATCCTGAGCCTGGAATGGATTGGGATGGATCCCGAGTTCTCGAATGGATTTGGGAGATCCTGAGTTCTGGGATTGGTCTGAGATGATCCTAGCTGAATTGGGTTGGATGGATTTGAGCCTGGAGTGGATCCTGAGCTCTGGAATTAGGATTGGGATGGATCCTGAGCTCGGATGGGATTTTGGATGGATTCTGTGTTCTGGGAATGTCCCTGAGCCCCTGGGAGGGATTGGGAGTCAATCCTGAGCCGTGGATGTGTTTGGGAGGGATCCCAGGCCTGGGATTGGGTTTGGGATGGATCCTGAGCCTGGGATTTGGTCTGGGATGGATCCTGAGCCTCTGGGATGGATCCTGAGCCTGGGACTGGGTCTGGGATGGATCCTGAGCCTTTGGGATTGGGTTTGGATGGGGCCTGAGGCCTGGGAATGGATTTGGAGCTTTGGGAATGGTCCTGAGCCCTGGGATTGGGATGGATCCTGAGCCTGGGAATGGATTTGGGATGGATCCTGAGTTCTGGGATTGGGTCTGAGATGGATCCTGAGCCTGGATTGGGTTTGGGATGGATCTTGAGCCTGGGGTGGATCCTGAGCTCTGGAATTAGGATTGGGATGGATCCTGAGCTCTGGGATGGGTTTGGGATGGATCCTGAGCTCCAGGATGGGATTTGGGATGGATCCTGAGCTCTGGAATTAGGACTGGGATGGATCCTGAGCTCTGGGATGGGATTTGGGATGGATCCTGAGTTCTGGGAATGTCCCTGAGCCCCTGGGAGGGATTTGGAGTCAATCCTGAGCCGTGGGATGTGTTTGGGAGGGATCCCAAGCCTGGGATTGCGTTTGGGATGGATCCTGAGCCTGGGACTCGCTTTGGGATGGACTCTGAGTTCTGGGAATGTTCCTGATTCCCTGGGATGGCTTTGGACCGGATCCCGAGCCCCGGTTCCGATTCTGAGCCCCGGCTTTGGGCTCGGCTCCGGTTCTCGGCCCAGTTTGGGGCGGGAACCCCCCACCACCCCCTTCCCTCTGGAAAACCGGGAATGGGGCCCGGCCTGCCCCCGTTCCTCACCGGCGCCGGGCATCGATGCGGCTCCGGCGGGCGGCGATTCGCTGCTGCAGCTGCCAATCCGCTCGGGAACCGGCACGGGAACCTGGACCGGGAGCGATACCGGCATCGGCATCGGGAACGGCATCGGTACCGGCATCGGGAACGGGACCGGGAACAGCATCGGTACCGGCATCGGGAACGGCACCGGGAGCGGGACCGGGAGCAGGAGCGGGAGCGGAATCGCGACCAGGAGTGGAATCGGGACCGGGACCGGCACCTGGATCGGTACCGGCACCGGCACCGGGATGGGTACCGGGATCAGCACCGGGATCCGGCTCGGGACGGCGTTTAGGATCGAGCTCAGGCTCCGGTTCGGGCTCCGCGGGCTCCACGTTCGGGCCTGGGCCCGCCCCGTCCGCCCCCGGCTCCATGAGCACACCTGGGCGCAGGTGCGCGTCCGTTACTGCGCATGCGCCGACCCCGCTACCTTGGCAACGGCCGATGCTCTGTGCTCACTGCGCATGCGCGCACCCTGAGCGTCCCCCGTTGCCAAGCAACGGACTTGTCATCACCTGCGCGCTGCCGCGCATGCGCGGTGGCGCTTCCCGTTGCTTGGCAACGGCGGGAGCATCATGGGCCCCCTCCCCCCACCGCTCCCAAATTTTCCAAATTTTCCCGGCGCGTTTTTCGTGGGAAACAGCGGGAAAAAGGCACCGGGAGAGCTCCTCCCGCTCCTTCCCGCCGGGATCCGGGAGATGGGAATGGGGTTGGAGTGAGGGGAGGGGCTGGGATGAATTCCCAGAGAATTCCTGGGAATGTCCAAGGAAAGGTTGGAGCACCCCGGGATCGGGGTTGGGATTGAAAGTCCATGGATCCATTCAAAAAAAGTCCGGGATTCTGGGATCAAGGACGCTCAGGATCCATCCCCAGGGATTTTTATGGAATTCTGGGATGGAAAAGGGAAGGGAGACCTTTCCTGGAATTCCCAGTGAAATCCCTGGATCCCGAAATTCCTTCTCAAGGAGGAGTCGGGATGGGGATGGATCCAATGCCAGGCTGGGAATGGAGGGAATTCCCTGGGAAAGGGGAGCTTGGGATGGTGGGATCTTGGGAAGGGATTCCTGGCTGGGCTGGAATTCCCAGAGAATCCCTGGGAGCATCCAAGGGTGGGTTTGGATCACCCTGGGATGGTGGGAATGGATGGGATTGAAGGTCCATGGATCCCATCCCAAACCATTCTGGGATTCTGGGATCAAGGACACTCAGGATCCATCCCGAGGGATTTTTATGGAATTAGGGGATGGAAAAGGGAAGGGAGACCCTTCCTGGAGTCCCCAATTCCCAGGGAATTTCCTGAATCCCAAAATTCCTTCTCAAGGAGGAATCGGGATGGGGATGGATCCAGTCCCAGGCTGGCAGAGCTGGGAATGTGCAGCTGGATCAGAGAAGGATCCAGGGAATCCTTGGAGCCTTTTCCAGAGGGAAATTTGGGATTCCAGAGCCGGAATTTGGGATTTGGGATGAAGGATGGGAGGGGCAGGAGGCAGGGAATGGCTTCCA
The DNA here is from genome assembly GCF_028769735.1 of Zonotrichia leucophrys gambelii. Classification (NCBI taxonomy): domain Eukaryota; kingdom Metazoa; phylum Chordata; class Aves; order Passeriformes; family Passerellidae; genus Zonotrichia; species Zonotrichia leucophrys. The sequence continues at coordinate 113,962,757 of NC_088172.1, forward strand.
GTGGGAATTTTGGGATCTTGGGAAGGGATTCCTGGCTGGGCTGGAATTCCCAGAGAATCCCTGGCAGAGAGATCCCACTCCCAAATCCCGGGAAATTTGCTTTTCCATCCGTCTGATCTCCAGGATTTCAGGGAATTCCATGGATTCCATGGCACAGAGCCCTCCAGGCTCAGCATTCCCGCTTCCTCCTCCTCCTCCTCCTCCTCCTGGGGGATGCTGTTGCCATGGGGGGTTGCTTGGTTGCCATGGGATTGGGATCCGCAATGGTTTCCATGGAAATCCATCGGGGGAGGTCGGGAATGGGATGGGGGCGGAGGGGGGGAGGGGAGGGCGAGGCCCCGCCGCGATTCCCAAAATTTTTTTTTTTGGGGGGGGGGAAAAAACAAAATTCCACCTTTTCCTCCCCAAATTCCTGCTTTTTTTTTTTTTTTTTTTTTTTTTTTTTTTTTTTTCCCTTTTCATGGAATATTCTTTTTTCCAGGGAATTTCGCAGCCCTGACGGGGCCGATCTGGGGGGGGTAAAAGAGTGGGAATTATCCAGGGGATAATTTATGGAAAATCCCAGATTTTTGGGATTTCCTGATTCCTTTTCGGATTGCTCCGGGATGCAGCCATCCAAATGATTCCCTCCAGGAATGCTGAGGTGGGAAAAAAACCCGGGAATTTCAGGCTGATCCATCCCTGAATCCCAAAAAATGAGGAAAAACGGGATGACCCCACAACCTGGGGATGACCCCATTCCCGCTCTTTTCCACGATTTTTTTTTCGGGAAAAATCCCCTTAAAAACTCATTAAAAAAAAAGTGGAATTATCCCAATAAACCATGGAATTATCGAGGTTTGGAGGGCCGGGAAGCCCCGAATTCCTGGGAATTGCTGGAATGAGGAGGAGGAGGAGGAGGGGAAGGGTTGGGAATTTTTTTTCTCCAGGAGATGGCAGCAAGAGCCCGCGGCATTCCCGGCGCTTTTGGGAACGGCTCCATCCAAAACCCTCTGGAAGCGGCTCCAACTTCTCCCGCTCCCAAATCCCGGGAGAATTTCCTGCTTGGAAAAAGAAAAAAAAAACCAAAAAAAAAAGTGAGTGAATCCCAAAATTAAAAAAAAAAAATTAATTTTTTAAAATTTTTTAATATTTTTTAATTTTTTTTTCCCCCCGCAATTCCAAAGCGTCGCTCCCTAGCGATGGGAAAAAAAATAAAAAAATAAAAATCCAGGAGGATTTTGATTCCCAGCTCTCCGTGCCAATGGAAAAAGGGGAAAATTGGGAAGTGGAAGGAAAAGGGGGAGGGAGCAGCAGCGGTTTCCCGGGAACCGTTCCCGGAGCGACGATTCCAAAGGGATCGCCTTTGGAAAAAAAAAGGAAAAAAAAGGGAAAAAAAAGGGAGCATGGGATGGCTCAGCCGCCTCCTGAGTGAGTCCTCGGGATTTTTGGGATATTCGGGAATTATTCGGGAATTACTCGGGATTTTTGGGATCATGGGGAATTATTTGGGAATTATTCAGGAATTATTCGGGAATTATTTGGGAATTATTTGGGAATTACTCGGGGATTATTTGGGAATTTGGGGAAGCGTTTTCCAAGCCCAAAATCATCCGGGATTTGAGATGGGATGGGACGGGAAAAGGGACGAGGAGGAGCGGGATGGTTCCTGCTTGGAATTCATCCATGGAGATTCCCGGAGGGAATTTTTGGGGGATTTGAGATCCGGGGGGATTCCTGGAGGGAATTTTTGGGGATTTGAGATCCCGGGAGATTCCCAGAGGGAATTTTTGGGGGATTTGAGATCTGGGAAGATTCCCAGAGGGAATTTTTGGGGATCCGAGATTGTGGGAGATTCCCGGAAGGAATTTTTTGGGGATCCGAGATTGTGGGAGATTCCCAGAGGGAATTTTTGGGGGATTTGAGATCTGTGGGAGATTCCCGGAAGGAATTTTTGGGGGATTTGAAATCTGGGGATTCATGGAGGGAATTTTTGGGGGATCCGAGATTGTGGGAGATTCCCGGAAGGAATTTTTGGGGATCTGAGATCCGGGGGGATTCATGGATGGAATTTTTGGGGGATTTGAGATATGGGGAGATTCCCGGAAGGAATTTTTGGAGGCCCAAGATCCAAGGAGATTCCTGGAGGGAATTTTTGGGGATCCGAGATCCAGGGAGATTCCCAGAGGGAATTTTTGGGGATCGGAGATTGTGGGAGATTCCCAGAGGGAATTTTTTTGGGATTTGAGGTCGGGGGGGATTCATGGAGGGAATTTTTTGGGGATTTGGGATCCGGGGAAGATTCTCAGAGGAATTTTGGGGGATTTGAGATCCGGGCAGATTCCAGAGGGAATTTTTGGGGGATTTGAGATCGGGAAGATTCCCAGAGGGAATTTTTGGAGGATTTGAGATCCGGGGAGATTCCCAGAGGGAATTTTTGGGGATCGGAGATTGTGGGAGATTCCCGGAAGGAATTTTTGGGGGCCCAAGATCCGGGGGGATTCATGGATGGAATTTTTGGGGGATTTGAGATCCGGGGAGATTCCCAGAGGGAATTTTTGGGGATTTGGGATCCGGGAAGATTCCCAGAGGGAATTTTTGGGGGATTTGAGATCCGGGGGAGGTTCCCGGAGGGAATTTTTGGGGGCCCAAGATCCAAGGAGATTCCCAGAGGGAATTTTTGGGGATCGGAGATTGGGGGAGATTCCCGGAGGGAATTTTGGGGGGATTTGAGATCCGGGGAGATTCCTGGAGGGAATTTTTGGGGGATTTGAGATCCGGGGGGATTCATGGAGGGAATTTTTGGGGGATTTGAGATCTGGGAATATTCCCAGAGGGAATTTTGGGGGTACAAGATCCGGGAAGATTCCCAGAGGGAATTTTTTGGGGATTTGAGATCCGGGGAGATTCCCAGAGGGAATTTTTGGGGGATTTGAGATCCGGGGAGATTCCCAGAGGGAATTTTTGGGGGCCCAAGATCCAAGGAGATTCCTGGAGGGAATTTTTTGGGGGATTTGAGATCCGGGAAGATTCCCAGAGGGAATTTTTGGGGATCCGAGATTGTGGGAGATTCCCAGAGGGAATTTTTGGGGATTTGAGATCCGGGAAGATTCCCAGAGGGAATTTTTGGGGATTTGAGATCTGGGGAGATTCATGGAGGGAATTTTGGGGGGATTTGAGATCCGGGAAGATTCCCAGAGGGAATTTTTGGGGGATTTGAGATCCGGGGAGATTCCCAGAGGGAATTTTTGGGGGATTTGAGATCCGGGGAGATTCCCAGAGGGAATTTTTGGGGGATTTGAGACCTGGGAAGATTCCCAGAGGGAATTTTTGGGGGATTTGAGATCTGGGAAGATTCCCAGAGGGAATTTTTGGGGATTTGAGACCTGGGAAGATTCCCGGAAGGAATTTTTGGGGGCCCAAGATCCAAGGAGATTCCCAGAGGGAATTTTTTGGGGATTTGAGATCCGGGAAGATTCCCGGCCGGCCCTGAGGATCCAGGATTCCAGCTGGGAATGTGGGAATTGCGCAGCTCCGAGTGAGTGCGTGGGAGAGCTCGGGAACAGCCGGGAATGGGAATCTTTGGGATCCAGGGAAAGAGGGATCTGCTCGGGATCCCGGGATTTGGGGTCCCAAAAAGGGAAATCGAGGTGGATTTTGTGGGATGTGGAATTCCAGAGAAGGGGATGGAGGAATTCCCTGGGGATTTTTTTTGGGGAATGGGGGAGCCCCACATTCCTGGGGGGTTCATTCCCGAATTTTGGGGTTGTGGACAGGTGGGACCGCCGGGATCAGGGAAAAATTTGGGAGCTGCAGGGAAGGAAAAGGAGATGAGGGAATGGGAATGGGAATGGGAATGAGAATGGGAATAGGAGTGGGAATGGGATTGGGATTAGGGAATGGGATCGGGAATGGGAAACTGGGAATGGGAATGGGATTGGGATTGGGATTGGGATTAGGAAATAGGAAATTGGGAATGGGATTAGGAGTGAGAATGGAAATGGGAATGGGATGGGAATGGGAATGGGAGTGGGAATGGGAATGGGATTGGGAATGGGATCAGGATTAGGGAATGGGATAGGGAATGGGAAACTGGGAATGGGAATGGGAATTGGATTGGGATTGGGATTGAGAATGGGTTTGGGAATGGGAATGGGAATGGGAATGGGAATGGGAATGGGAATGGGAATGGGTTTGGGAATGGGAATGGGAATGGGAATGGGAATGGGAATGGGATTGGGAATGGGAATGGGAATGGGAATGGGAATGGGAATGGGATTGGGAATGGGAATGAGCTGGGTGCCCTTGGACACCATCGTGGGCTGCAGCTCCACAGGAATTCCCACCTGGAATTTTGGGAATTCTCCCCTTCACTTCCCCATTCCCACTGGGAATTCCCAGCACATCCCCAAATTTTGGGATCATGGGGCACCCCATTGCTCCCTTCCACTTCCTGCTTTTCCTGCCGGGATTCCCATCGTTTTAAACCACTCTGGGATCAGGATTGGGATTGGGATTAGAATCCAGATTGGGATTGGGATTCCTCCTCGGTGAGGGATCCAAAGGGCAGAATTCCCAGGATCCCGGAAGGATCCCAGGAGCGGGAAGGATCCTCTGCACCAGGAACGGGGCTGCAGCTCCGCAGGAATTCCCACCTGGAATTTCGGGAATTTCCCCCTCCACTTCCCCATTCCCAGTGGGAATTCCCAGCACATCCCGGGACCGCAGCCACCCCAAAACTTCCCGGTTTTCCCCCTGGCATTCCCATAATTTTAAACCTCTCTGGGATTGGGATTGGGATTGGGATTGGGATTGGGATTGGGATCACGATTCCTCCTCAGTGAAGGATCCTCGGGGCAGAATTCCTGGAATCCCAGGGATCCCAGGACTGGAAAAGATGGACATGGGAGAAGAATCCCAGCAGGAGCTCCAGCTCCGCAGGAATTCCCACCTGGAATTTCGGGAATTTCCCCCTTCACTTCCCCATTCCCAGTGGGAATTCCCAGCACATCCCGGGACCGCAGCCATCCCCAAACTTCCCGGTTTTCCCCCTGGCATTCCCATAATTTTAAACCTCTCTGGGATTGGGATTGGGATTGGGATTGGGATTGGGATCAGGATCACGATTCCTCCTCGGTGAGGGATCCAAAGGGCAGAATTCCCAGGATCCCGGAAGGATCCCAGGAGCAGGAAGGATCCTCTGCACCAGGAATGGGGCTGCAGCTCCGCAGGAATTCCCACCTGGAATTTCCGGAATTCCCCCCTTCACTTCCCCATTCCCACTGGGAATTCCCAGCACATCCCGGGACCGCAGCCATCCCCAAAACTTCCCGGTTTTCCCCCTGGCATTCCCATAATTTTAAACCTCTCTGGGATTGGGATTGGGATTGGGATCAGGATTCCTCCTCAGTGAAGGATCCTCGGGGCAGAATTCCTGGAATCCCAGGGATCCCAGGACTGGAAAGGATCCCTCTCCTTCAGGAATGAACTGGGAGAAGAATTCCGGCAGGAGCTCCAGCTCCGCAGGAATTCCCACCTGGAATTTCGGGAATTCCCCCCTCCACTTCCCCATTCCCAGTGGGAATTCCCAGCACATCCCGGGACCGCAGCCACCCCAAAACTTCCCGGTTTTCCCCCTGGCATTCCCATAATTTTAAACCTCTCTGGGATTGGGATTGGGATTGGGATCGGGATGAGGATCAGGATTCCTCCTCAGTGAAGGATCCTCAGGGGCAGAATTCCTGGAATCCCAGGGATCCCAGGACTGGAAAGGATGGACATGGGAGAAGAATCCCAGCAGGAGCTCCAGCTCCGCAGGAATTCCCACCTGGAATTTCCGGAATTCCCCCCTCCACTTCCCCATTCCCACTGGGAATTCCCAGCACATCCCGGGACCGCAGCCACCCCCAAACTTCCCGGTTTTCCCCCTGGCATTCCCATAATTTTAAACCCCTTTGGGATTGGGACTCGGGACTCGGGACGGTCCTGCGGGCGGAATTCCTTGGATTCCGGGGCTGGATCCCGGCACCGGGAGCGGCTCCGCCCCGGCACCGCCTCCCGCTCCTTCCTTCCCCATTCCTGCCCCGGCTCCTCCCGGGAGCGGCTCCGGCTTTTCCCGGGATCCAGGGGGAATCCTGGAATCCCCCCCCACCCCGGAGCCGTGAGGGAGAGGAGCGGGAAGGATTCCCGGGAATCCGCGCCCGGAATTCCCGGTGGGTTCCCAAAGCTCCGGCGCCGTGCAGGTGAGGGATTCCCGGAGTTTTGCGGCTTTTCCCAGTTTTCCATCCCGGATTCATGGGAAGCGCTGTCTGGATGGAGGTGTTTGCGGCGATTCCCGGGGGATCCGATCCTACCGGGATTCGGGATTCGGGGCTGGGGATTCGGGATTCGGGATCTGATCCTGCCGGGAGCCGGGATTTGGGATTTGGCATTTGGGTCCGGGATTCGGGATTTGGGATTTGGGTCCGGGATTCGGGATTTGGGATTTGGGTCCGGGATTTGGGATACGGGATTTGAGATCCGATCCCACTGGGAGCCGGATTCGGATTTGGGATTTGGGTCCGGGATTTGGGATACGGGATTTGAGATCCGATCCCACTGGGAGCCGGGATTCGGGATTTGGGATTTGGGTCTGGGATTTGGGATTCGGGATTTGAGATCCGATCCCACACTGGGAGCCGGGATTCGGGGTTTGGGATCTGATACCACAGGAAGCCGGGATTTGGGATTCGGGATTCGAGATTCAGATCCAATCCCATTGGGAACTGAATTGGATTGGGATTGAGATCGATCCCACCAGGAGCTGGGAGCCGGGATTTGGGATTCGGGTTTTGGGATTTGGGATTTGGGATCCGATCCCACCAGGAGCTGGGATTTGGGATTTGAGATTTGGGATTCAGGATTTGGGATTCGGGATTTGATCCCACCGGGAGCCGGGATTCAGGATTTGGGATTTGGGATTCGAGATTCAGGGTTCAGGATCCGATCCCACTGGGAACCTGAATTTGGGATTTGGAATTTGGGATTTGGGATTTGAGATTCGATCCCACCAGGAGCTGGGAGCCGGGATTTGGGATTCGAGATTTGGGATTCAGGATCATCAGGACTGGGATTCAGGAGATTCAGGATTTGGATTTGGGATTCGGGATTTGATCCCACCGGGAGCCGGGATTCAGGATTTGGGATTCGAGATTCGAGATTCAGGATCTGATTCCACAGGAAGCCAGGATTCAGGATTCGGGATTTGGGATTTGGATCCGATCCACCGGGATTTGGGATTTGGGATCGATTGGGATCCGGATTTGGGATCCAATTCCCCACGGGAGCCAGGATTGGGATTTGGGATCCTGATCCCACAGGAGCCAGGATTTGGGATTCGGGTTTCGAGATTCAGGATTGGATCCGATCCCACCAGGAGCTGGAATTTGGGATTTGAGATCTGATCCCATGGGATTTGGGATTTGGGATCCAATCCCACCGGGAGCCAGGATTTGGGATTCAGGATTAGGTTTGGATTCGAGGATCCGATCCCCCGGGGGGATCCTGGAGAATCTTGGGATGAGATTCCGGAAGACAGGATGGATCTCAGGAATTTTGGGATGATCCCAGGAATTAGGGATATCCAGGAATTATGGGCTGGATCCAGGAAGGATCGGAAGGATCCCGAGAACAGGATCTGGATTACGGAGTCCCAGGATTATGGGCTGGATCCAGGAAGGATCTGGGATCAGGATTACAGGATCAATCATGGAATTATGGGATGGATCCCAGGAAATCCAGGGAGGATCCAGGAATTTGGGGATTCCGGGATCCGGATCCCAGGAATGGATCCAGAGTCGGGATGGATCCAGGGTGAGATTCAGGATCATGGGCTGATCCCAAGAGGATACCGGGAAGGATCTGACCTCAGGATTTGGGATGGATCCAATCCCGGAGCCAGGATTGGGATGGTCCCGGTTAGGTCTGGATCCAGGAAGTGATCCTAGGAAGAATTAAGGATCCCAGGAATTACAGGGATGGATCCCAGGAATTTGGGTGGATCCCAGGAATTACAGGATCAATCCCAGGAATTAGGGCTGGATCCCAGGAAGACAGGGAGGATCCAGGAAGGAATCCAGGAAGGACGGAGATCCCAGGAATTATGGGGATCAATCCCAGGAATTATGGGGCTGGATCCCAGGAAGGACAGGGATGGATCCCAGGAATTACGGGTATCAATCCCAGGAATTACGGGGCTGGATCCCAGAAGGATCCCGGAAGGATCCCAGGAAGGACTGGGATGGATCCCAGGAAGAAGGGATGGATCCCAGGAATTATGGGATCAATCCCAGGAATTACAGGGCTGGATCCCAGGAAGGATTCCTGGGAAGGATCCCAGGAAGAACATGGGATGGATCTCAGGAATTACGGGGATGGATCCCAGGAATTTGGGATGGATCCCAAGAAGATCAGAGGCAGGATGGATCCCAGGAATTATGGGGCTGGATCCCAGGAGATCATGGAAGGATTCCAGGAATTACGGGATGGATCTCGAAGGGATATGGGAAGGATCCCAGGAAGGATACAGGGATGGATCCCAGGAAGGACAGGGATGGATCCCAGGAATTATGGGGCTGGATCCCAAGAAGGATACCAGGAAGGACAGGGACAGACCTCAGGAACTATGGGGATGGATCCCAGGAATTATGGGGATCAATCCCAGGAAGGATCATGGGAAGGATCCCAGGAAGGACTGGGATGGATCCCAGGGATTATGGGGCTGGATCCAAGGAAGGATCCTGGGATGGATCCCAGGAATTACAGGGATCAATCCCAGGAATTGGGGGGATGGATCCCAGGAATTATGGGGATCAATCCCAGGAATTATGGGGATGGATCCCAGGAAGGATCCCAGGAAGGATCCCAGGAATTATGGGGATGGATCCCAGGGATTATGGGGCTGGATCCCAGGAAGAACAGGGATGGATCCCAGGAAGAACAGGGATGGATCCCAGGAATTATGGGGATCAATCCCAGGAAGGATCCCAGGAAGGACAGGGATGGATCCCAGGAATTATGGGGCTGGATCCAAGGAAGGATCCTGGGATGGATCCCAGGAATTACAGGGATCAATCCCAGGAATTATGGGGCTGGATCCCAGGAAGGATCATGGGAAGGATCCCAGGAAGGACTGGGATGGATCCCAGGAAGAACAGGGATGGATCTCAGGAATTATGGGGATGGATCCCAGGCATTATGAGCATCAATCCCAGGAATAATCCCAGGAAGGACAGGGATGGATCCCAGGAAGGACAGGGATGGATCCCAGGAATTATGGGGATGGATCCCAGGAATTATGGGGATGGATCCAAGGAAGGATCCTGGGAAGGATCCCAGGAATTTTGGGGATGGATCCCAGGAATTTTGGGGATGGATCCCAGGAATTACAGGGATCAATCCCAGGAATTATGGGGCTGGATCCCAGGAAGAACAGGGATGGATCCCAGGAATTACGGGGATGGATCCCAGGAAGGATCATGGGAAGGATCCCAGGAATTACAGGGATGGATCCCAGGAATTATGGGGATGGATCCCAGGAATTCCGGGGCTGGATCCCAGGAAGGATCCCGGGAAGGATCCCGGGAATGATCCCATCAGGGACAGGAGCTCTGGGGTGACGTCGGGGCCGAGTTTGAGGAAGCGGCAGAAAAAGGGAACAGGAAGAGGCCGAGGGCTCCCGACGGCCCCCGGAAACCTCGGAGAGCTCCGGAAACGGGGCCGGAAACGGCCCCAGAAATCCCGTCCGTCAAAATCCCGGGATCTGACAGGGAAATCCTGGGATCCAAGGTGAAATCCTGAGATCTGACAGGTAAATCCCGGGATCTGATGGGGGGAAATCCTGGGATCTGATGGGGAAATCCTGGGATCTGATGGGGAAATCCTGGGATCTGACAGGTAAAATCCCAGGATCTCATGGCAAAATCGTGGAATCTGACAGGAAAATCCCATTATCTGACAGGGAAATCCTGGGATTTAACAGGAAAATCCCAGGATCTGACAGGAAAATTCTGGGATCTGACAGGAAAATCCTGGGATCTGATGGGAAAATCTCGACATCTGTCAGGGAAATCCTGGGATCCGATGGGAAAATCCCAGGATCTGACAGGAAAATCCTGGGATTTGCCAGGGAAATCCCGAGATCTGATAGGAAAATCCCTGGATCTGAAGGGAAAATCCTGGGATTTAACAGGAATGTCCCAGGATCTGACAAGAAAATCCCGGGATCAGACGGGAAAATCCTGGGATCTGACAGGAAAATCCTGGGATCTGATGGGGAGAAATCCTGGGATTTGATGGGAAAATCTCAGGATCAGACAGGGAAATCCCAGGATCTGACAGGAAAATCCCAGGATCAGACAGGAAAATCCTGGGATCTGACAGGGAAATCCCTGGATCTGACAGGAAAATCCCAGGATCTGATGGGAAAATCCCGGGATCTGATGGGGAGAAATCCTGGGATTTGATGGGAAAATCTCAGGATCTGACAGGAAAATCCCGGGATCTGATGGGGGGAAATCCTGGGATTTAACAGGAAAATCCCAGGATCAGACAGGAAAATTCTGGGATCTGATTGGAAAATCCCAGGATCTGACAGGAAAATCCTGGGATTTGACAGGGAAATCCCAGGATCAGACAGGAAAATTCTGGGATCTGATTGGAAAATCCCAGGATCTGACAGGAAAAACCTGGGATTTGACAGGGAAATCCCGGGATCTGATGGGAAAATCCCTGGATCTGACGGGAAAATCACGGGATTTGATTGGAAAAATCCTGGGATCTGAAGGGAAATCCTGGAATCTGGTGGAAAAATCCCAGGATCTGACGGGAAAATCCCAAGACCTGATAGGAAAATCCCAGGATTCAACAGGTAAATCCTGGGATCCGACAGGAAAATCCCCTGGATACGAAGGGCAAATCCTGGAATTCGGTGGGAAAATCCTGAGATCTGAAGGGGAAAATCCCGGGATCTGGTGGAAAAAATTCTGGGATCTGACAGGAAAATTAAAGGAATTCCAGGATTCCCAGGAAAACCGGGATATTTGGAGGGGTGGAGGTTGTGGATTCCATGGAAGATTCCCAGGATCCAAATTATCCCGGCGGGATCCCGATCCCAGCTTTGGGATCTCCAGGTGCCATCCGGTGTTTTCCAGCTGGGGATTGGGGGCTGGAAAAGCGGGAATGTCGATGTAAAAGTAGGGAATTGTTTGGTTTTGGGGGTTGTTCCAAATGGGAATGGGCTGGGAAAGGTTCCCGGGAAAAAGCGGGAATGGGATTTTGGGTGAAAAAAAGGGGATTTGGGGTTTTAGGGGTCGATATGGGGGATGTGTGGGAATGGTGGGAAAATGGGAATGATGGGAATGATGGGAATGATGGGAAAATGGGAATGATGGGAATGATGGGAATGATGGGAAAATGGGAATTATGGACATTTCAGAATGAGGGATATCTGGGAATGATGGGAATATGGGAATGATGGATATGCGGGAATAATGGGAATATGGGAATGATGGGAATGAGGAATATCTGGGAATGATGGGAAAATAGGAATTATGGATATTTCAGAATGAGGGATATCTGGGAATGATGGGAATATGGGAATGATGGGAATGAGGAATATCTGGGAATGATGGGAATGATGGGAATGTGGGAATGATGGATACATGGGAATGATGGGAATGATGGGAATAAGGAATTTCTGGGAATGATGGGAATGATGGGAATATGGGAATGATGGGAATGAGGAATACCTGGGAATGATGGATACATAGGAATTATGGACAGCTGGGTATGATGGGAATGTGGCAGTGATGGGAAAAATGGGAATTATGGGAAAATGGGAATGATAGGAATGACGGGAATGATGGATCCATGGGAATGATGGGAATAATGGATCCATGGGAATGATGGGAATGAGGGATGTGTGGGAATTATGGAAATGTGGGAATGAGGGGTACCTGGGAATGATGGGAATGTGGGAGCGATGGGAAAATGGGAATGATGGGCACATGGAAAAGAGGGATATGATGGGATGAGTGATAGAAAGGAATGATGGGAATAATGGGAATGATGGATATGTGGGAATGAGGGATATGTGGGAATGATGGAATGTGGGAAGGATGGGAATATGGGAATGACAGACTCATGGGAATGATGGATATGTGGGAATGATGGGAATGTGGGAGTGATGGGAAAATTGGAATTATGGGAATATGGGAATTATAGGAATGATGGATATTTCAGAATGAGGGACATCTGGGAATGATGGATATGTGGGAACGATGGGAATATGGGAATGATGGGAAAATGGGAAGGATGGATACATGGGAATGAGGGATCCATGGGAATTATGGTTATGTGGGAATGATGGGAATATGGGAATGGTGGATATCTGGGAATGAGAGATATCTGGGAAGGATGGCAATATGGGAATGATGGGAATGTGGAAATGATGGATATCTGGGAATGAAAGATATGTGGGAATGATGGGAATATAAGGAACAATGGGAATGATGGGAATATGGGTATGATGGACACATGGGAATGATGGACATCTGGGAAGGAGGGGAAAATGGGAATGATGGGAACATGGGAATGATGAATATCTGGGAATGATGGACACATGGAAATGAGGGATATGTGGGAATGAGGGATACACAGGAATGATAGGAATATGGGAGCGATGGGAAAATGGGAATGATGGATACGTGGGAATGATGGGAATGTGGGAATAATGGATATCCGGGAATTATGGAAATATAGGAGTCATGGGAATATGGGAATGATGGACAGGTGGGAATGAGGGATGTCTGGGAATGATGGGAATATGGGCAGGATGGGAAAATAGGAATGATGGGAATATGGGAATGATGGGCACGTGGGAATAGTGGGAATAGTGGGAATATGGGAAAATGGGAATGATGGATATTTCTGAATGAGGGATCCATGGAAATGATGGGAAAATAGGAATGATGGGAATATGGGAATGATGAGAAAGTGGGAATGAGGGATATGTGGGAATGATGGGAATGTGGGAAGGATGGGAAAATGGGAATGATGGATATTTCTGAATGAGGGATCCATGGAATGACGGGCACATGGAAAAGAGGGATATGTGGGAATGAGGGATAGACGGGAATGATGGGAATGTGGGAACTTTGGATATCTGGGAATAATGGAATGATGGGGCTATGAGAACAATGGGAAAATGGAAATGATGGGAATATGGGAATGATGGGAATGATTGATACCTGGGAATGATGGGAATATGGGAATGATGAGAAAGTGGGAATGATGGACACATGGGAATGAGGGATATCTGGGAATTATGGATATGTGGGAATGATGGGAATGTGGGAATGATGGGAATGATGGGAATGATGGGAATGATGGGAATGATGGGAATATGGGGGCGATGGTAATATGGGAATTATGGATATCTGAAAATGATGGGAATTTGGGATATCTGAGAATGATGGGAAAACAGGAATTATGGATATTTCAGAATGAGGGATATCTGGGAATGATGGGAATGATGGGAATGATGGGAATTATGGATATCTGGGAATGATGGGAATTTGGGAATGATGGGAATGATTAATATCTGGGAATGATGGGGATATGGGAATAATGGATATCTGGGAATTATGGAAATATAGGAGTGATGGGAATATGGGAATGATGGGAATAATGAACAGGTGGGAATGATGGATACATGGGAGTGATGAGATTGTGGGAATTACTGGAAAATGGAATTTATGGGAATAATGGGAAATGGGAATGATGGATATTTCTGAATGAGGGATCCATGGGAATAATGGGCACCTGGAAAAGAGGGATATGTGGGAATGAGGGATAGATGGGAATGATGGGAATGTGGGAACTATGGATATCTGGGAATAATGGAATGATGGGGGCTATGAGAACAATGGGAAAACGGAAATGATGGGAATATGGGAATGATGGGAATGATTGATACCTGGGAATGATGGGAATATGGGAATGATGAGAAAGTGGGAATGATGGACACGTGGGAATGAGGGATATCTGGGAATTATGGATATGTGGGAATGATGGGAATGTGGGAATAACGGGAATGATGGGAATGATGGGAATATGGGAGTGATGGGAATATGGGAATTATGGATATCTGAAAATGATGGGAATTTGGGATATCTGAGAATGATGGGAAAACAGGAATTATGGATATTTCAGAATGAGGGATATCTGGGAATGATGGGAATATGGGAATTATGGATATCTGGGAATGATGGGAATTTGGGAATGATGGGAATGATTAATACCTGGGAATGATGGGGATATGGGAATAATGGATATCTGGGAATTATGGAAATATAGGAGTGATGGGAATATGGGAATGATGGGAATAATGAACAGGTGGGAATGATGGATACATGGGAGTGATGAGATTGTGGGAATTACTGGAAAATGGAATTTATGGGAATATGGGAAAATGGGAATGATGGATATTTCTGAATGAGGGATCCATGGAAATGATGGGCACCTGGAAAAGAGGGATATGTGGGAATGAGGGATAGATGGGAATGATGGGAATGAGGGGAATGATGGGAATGATGGGAATGAGAGATCTATGGAAATGATGGGCACTCTGAAATTATGGATATGTGGGAATGATGGGAATGTGGGAATAACGGGAATTATGGGAATATGGGAATTATGGATATCTGAAAATGATGGGAATTTGGGATATCTGAGAATGATGGGAAAACAGGAATTATGGATATTTCAGAATGAGGGATATCTGGGAATGATGGGAATGGCGGATGCATGGGAATGATGGGAATATGGTAATTATGGATATCTGGGAATGATGGGAATTTGGGAATGATGGGAATGATTAATACCTGGGAATGATGGGAAAATGGGAATAATGGATACCTGGGAATTATGGAAATATAGGAGTGATGGGAATATGGGAATGATGAGAATATGGGAATGGTGGATACATGGGAATGATGGGAATATGGGAATGGATCATCCATGATTTGGGAATTTGGCAGAGCCGCAGGATCTCAATCCTGGATCAGCACAGGCTGGAAAAGGAATTCCCAAATTTTTCCAGGATCATTTTTAGGCAGGGACCAAGTGGGAATTCCTTCTTTTCTGGCCTGAAAAAAATTTGGGATTTGGGATTTTCCAAAGCTTTGGGATGCCTTTTCTTGGGATCGCTCCTGGCTGGAACAGCCAAAATATCCATCGGGATGGGGATTAGAAGGAATAATTTGGGAAATTGGGAAAAAATTCCCTAAAAATTGGGGCAATTCCCCCTCCCCTCAATCCCATGGAATGCCTGGGATCCCATGGAATTCCTGGGATTGGCTGCAGGGCTGGGAATGACCGGGCTGGGATCACACAGGCAGAATTCCAGGGGGTTTTGTGGATCGGGAATCACGATCCCAAAAAAAAACCAAAAAAAAATGGGATTGAGGATTCTCCTGGAATCTTCCATCCCGAAAAAATTCCAGGAGCTCTGGAGAGCTTTTGGGGTTTGGATCAGGAATATCGGGAACGCAGAGTTCCTTCCTTCC
Source organism: Zonotrichia leucophrys gambelii (assembly GCF_028769735.1). Classification (NCBI taxonomy): domain Eukaryota; kingdom Metazoa; phylum Chordata; class Aves; order Passeriformes; family Passerellidae; genus Zonotrichia; species Zonotrichia leucophrys. Next base: position 113,978,341 of record NC_088172.1, read on the forward strand.
CGATGTTCTCCCGGATCCTGAGTCATTCCCGCGTGTGGGATGTGCTCCCGGCAGCCGGGGGCGGATTCCCGGGAAAAGGTCGGATGCACGGGAAGGGGCTGGATGCCTGGGAAAAGGGGGATGGATTCCCGGGAAAAGGTTGGATTCCCGGGAAAAGGTCGGATTCCCGGGAAAAGGTCGGATGCACGGGAAGGGGCTGGATGCCTGGGAAAAGGGGGATGGATTCCCGGGAAAAGGTTGGATTCCCGGGAAAAGGTCGGATGCACGGGAAGGGGCTGGATGCCTGGGAAAAGGGGGATGGATTCCCGGGAAAAGGTTGGATTCCCGGGAAAAGGTCGGATTCCCGGGAAAAGGTCGGATTCCCAGGAAAAGGTCGGATGCACGGGAAGGGGCTGGATGCCTGGGAAAATGGGGATGGATTCCCGGGAAAAGGGGGATGGATTCCCGGGAAAAGGTCGGATTCCCGGGAAAAGGTCGGATGCACGGGAAGGGGCTGGATGCCTGGGAAAAGGGGGATGGATTCCTGGGAAAAGGGGGATGGATTCCCGGGAAAAGGTCGGATTCCCGGGAAAAGGTCGGATGCACGGGAAGGGGCTGGATGCCTGGGAAAAGGGGGATGGATTCCCGGGAAAAGGTTGGATTCCCAGGAAAAAGGTTTGAATTCCCGGGAAAAAGGTCAGGTTGCTGGAAGATCCTGAGGAGATGAAGGGGGAAAGAAGGGAAAGGGGGGAAAAATGGGATGCAGGGAAAAGTGGGGAGCTGGAGGACGTGGGGTGCAAGGGAAGGTGGGAAAATGGGAAAAAAAAGTGGGAAAATGGGAAAAAAAGTGGGAAAATGGGATTCAGGAGGAGATGGGAAGCAGGAAAAATGGGATTCAGGTGGAAATGAGAAACAGGGAAAATGGGATACGAGAGGGATGGAAGCGCAGGAAAATGGGATGCAGGTGGAGCTGGGAATGGGAAAATGTGGGAAAAGGGAAAATGGGGTGCAGGGAAAAGTGGGGAGCTGGAGGAGATGGGATGCTGGAAAAATGGGAAAATGGGAAGCAGGGAAAACGGGATTCAGGAGGAGATGGGATGCAGGGAAAATGGGATTCAGGTGGAAATGAGAAACAGGGAAAATGGGATACAAGAGGGATGGGAGCACAGGAAAATGGGATGCAGGTGGAGCTGGGAATGGGAAAATGTGGGAAAAGGGAAAATGGGATGCAGGGAAAAACGGGGAGCTGGAGGAGATGGGATGCTGGAAAAATGGGAAATGGGAAAATGGGAAAAAAAGTGGGAAAATGGGATGGAGGGAAAATGGGATTCAGGAGGAGATGGGATGCAGGGAAAATGGGATACAGGAAAAATGGGATGCAGGGAAAAGTGGGGAGCTGGAGGAGATGGGATGGAGAGAAAATGGGATGGAAGAGGAGATGGAAAACAGGGAAAATGGGATACAGGGAAAATGGGATGCAAGGGAAAATTGGAAACAGGGAAAATGGGAAGCAAGAAGAGATGGGAGCACAGGGAAATGGGATGCAGGGAAAATGGGATACAGGGAAAATGGGATACAGGGAAAAAAGGGAGCTGGAGGAGATGGGATACAGGGAAAATGGGATACAGGTGGAAATGGGAAGCAGGGAAAAAATGGGGAGCAGGGAAAAAACGGGAAGCAGAAAAAAATGGGAAGCAGGGAAAAGCAGAGAGCAAAAGGAGATGGGAAGCAGGAAAAATGGGATACAAGAAAAATGGGATGCAGGGAAAAATGGGGAGCACGAGGAGATGGGATGGAGCTGGAGCTGGGATGGAGAGGAGATGGGAAACAGGGAAAATGGGAAGCAGAGAAAATGGGATTCAGGAGGAGATGGGATGCAGGGAAAATGGGATGCAGGTGGAAATGAGAAACAGGGAAAACGGGATACAAGAGGGATGGGAGCGCAGGAAAATGGGATGCAGGTGGAGGTGGGAATGGGAAAATGTGGGAAAAGGGAAAATGGGATGCAGGGAAAAGTGGGGAGCTGGAGGAGCTGGGAAGGAGAGGAGATGGGAAACAGGGAAAATGGGATGCAGGTGGAAATGGGAAGCAGGGAAAAAATGGGGAGCAGGGAAAAAATGGGGAGCAGGGAAAACGGGATGCAGAAAAAAATGGGAAGCAGGGAAAAGCAGAGAGCAAAAGGAGATGGGATGTGGGTAAAATGGGATTCAAGAGAGATGGGATACAGGAAAAATGGGATGCAGGGAAAATGGGATGCAGGGAAAAATGGGGAGCACAAGGAGATGGGATAGAGCTGGAGATGGGAAACAGAGAAAATGGGATACAGAGAAAATGGGAAGCAGAGAAAATGGGATGCAGGGAAAAGTGGGATACAGCTGGAAATGGGAAGGAGGGAAAATGGGATGCAGGGGGAGATGGGAAACAGGGAAAATGGGATACAGGTGGAAATGGAATGCGGGGAAAATGGGATACAGGTGGAGCTGGGAAGCAGGGAGAGATGGGAAACAGGAAAAATGGGATGAAGGAGGAGATGGAATGCGGGAAGCGCTGGGATGCAGGGAAAGCGGGATTTCGGAAGGGATGGGATACAGGGAGGTTGGGATTTGGGAAGCTGGAATGCGGGAAGCAATGAGATGCGGGTAATTTGGGATTTGGGAATTTGAGACGTTGGAAATTGGGATGTGGGGAGTGATGGGAAGCAGGGAAAGTGGGATTTGGGATTTGGGATTTGGGATGGGGTCTCTGCCCAGCCTTGCTCCCAACCCCACGCACTCCAAAGTTTTCCCACTCTGGAAAAGGTGGAATAACAGCCGGGAGTGGGGAATAATCCCAGATCATGATGGGGGTGGGATGTCCACGGGATTTCCACGGGATCCGGGAAATCCTGGGAATGTTTTCGGCTGCCTCGGGGATTTCCTTGGAATGGGAAGGAATTTTGGGATCCCTTAGGAGAGGGGGGGGGATGGGGATGGATCCAATGCCAGGCTGGCAGAGCTGGGAATGTGCAGCTGGATCAGGGAAGGATCCAGGGAATCCTTGGAGCCTTTTCCAGAGGGAAATTTGGGATTCCAGAGCCGGGATTTGGGATGAAGGATGGAGGGGCAGGAGGCAGGGAATGGCTTCCAGTGGGAATTTTGGGAGCTTGGGATGGTGGGATCTTGGGAAGGGATTCCTGGCTGGGCTGGAATTCCCAGAGAATCCCTGGGAGCACCCAAGGGTGGGTTTGGATCACCCTGGGATGGTGGGAATTGGGATTGAAGCTCCACGGATCCCACCCCAAACCATCCTGGGATCAAGGACACTCAGGATCCATCCCGAGGGATTTTTATGGAATTTTGGGGGATGGAAAAGGGAAGGGAGACCCTTCCTGGAGTCCCCAATTCCCAGTGAATCCCTGGATCCCTGGCAGTGTCCAAGGGTTCTGGGTCTTGGTCCTGGTGCTGGTTCCGGTGTTGGGTGCTGGGTCCCAGTTCTTGGTCCCAGTTCTGGTTCCGACACCAGCATGGGGTGCTGGGTGCCGGTCTCAGTGCCGGTTCCGGTTCCGGTGCTGGTGTTGGGCGCTGGGTCCCGGTGCCAATTCTGGTTCCGGTGCCTCTGTCAGGTGCTGGTTGCTGGTTCCGGTATCGGTGTTGGGCGCTGGGTCCCGGTGCCAATTCTGGTTCCGGTGCCTCTGTCAGGTGCTGGTTCCGGTATCGGTGTTGGGCGCTGGGTCCCAGTGCCAATTCTGGTTCCGGTGCCTCTGTCAGGTGCTGGTTCCGGTATCGGTGTTGGGTGCTGGGTCCCGGTGCCAATTCTGGTTCCGGTGCCTCTGTCAGGTGCTGGTTGCTGGTTCCGGTATCGGTGTTGGGCGCTGGGTCCCGGTGCCAATTCTGGTTCCGGTGCCTCTGTCAGGTGCTGGTTCCGGTATCGGTGTTGGGCGCTGGGTCCCAGTGCCAATTCTGGTTCCGGTGCCTCTGTCAGGTGCTGGTTGCTGGTTCCGGTATCGGTGTTGGGCGCTGGGTCCCGGTGCCAGTGCTGGTTCCGGTGCCTCGTCAGGTGCTGGTTGCTGGTTCCGGTATCGGTGTTGGGCGCTGGATCCCAGTGCCAATTCTGGTTCCGGTGCCTCTGTCAGGTGCTGGTTGCCGGTTCCGGTATCGGTGTTGGGTGCTGGATCCCAGTGCCAATTCTGGTTCCGGTGCCTCTGTCAGGTGCTGGTTCCGGTATCGGTGTTGGGCGCTGGGTCCTGGTGCCAATTCTGGTTCCGGTGCCTCTGTCAGGTGCTGGTTCCGGTATCGGTGTTGGGCGCTGGGTCCCGGTGCCAATTCTGGTTCCGGTGCCTCTGTCAGGTGCTGGTTGCTGGTTCCGGTATCGGTGTTGGGCGCTGGATCCCAGTGCCAATTCTGGTTCCGGTGCCTCTGTCAGGTGCTGGTTGCTGGTTCCGGTATCGGTGTTGGGCGCTGGGTCCCGGTGCCAATTCTGGTTCCGGTGCCTCTGTCAGGTGCTGGTTGCCGGTTCCGGTATCGGTGTTGGGCGCCGTCATGGGTCCCGGTAGGCCGAATTCTGGTTCCGGTGCCTCTGTCAGGTGCTGGTTCCGGTATCGGTGTTGGGCGCTGGGTCCTGGTGCCAATTCTGGTTCCGGTGCGTCTGTCAGGTGCTGGTTGCTGGTTCCGGTGTCAGTGTTGGGCGCTGGATCCCGGTGCCAATTCTGGTTCCGGTGCCTCTGTCAGGTGCTGGTTCCGGTATCGGTGTTGGGCGCTGGGTCCTGGTGCCAATTCTGGTTCCGGTGCCTCTGTCAGGTGCTGGTTGCTGGTTCCGGTGTCGGTGTTGGGCGCTGGATCCCGGTGCCAATTCTGGTTCCGGTGCCTCTGTCAGGTGCTGGTTCCGGTATCGGTGTTGGGCGCTGGGTCCCAGTGCCAATTTGGTTCCGGTGCCTCTGTCAGGTGCCGGTTGCCAGTTCCGGTATCGGTGTTGGGCGCTGGATCCCGGTGCCAATTCTGGTTCCGGTGCCTCTGTCAGGTGCTGGTTGCCGGTTCCGGTATCGGTGTTGGGCGCTGGGTCCCGGTGCCAATTCTGGTTCCGGTGCCTCTGTCAGGTGCTGGTTGCTGGTTCCGGTATCGGTGTTGGGCGCTGGGTCCCGGTGCCAATTCTGGTTCCGGTGCCTCTGTCAGGTGCTGGTTCCGGTATCGGTGTTGGCGCTGGATCCCAGTGCCAATTCTGGTTCCGGTGCCTCTGTCAGGTGCTGGTTGCCGGTTCCGGTATCGGTGTTGGGCGCTGGGTCCCGGTGCCAATTCTGGTTCCGGTGCCTCGGTCAGGTGCTGGTTGCTGGTTCCGGTATCGGTGTTGGGCGCTGGGTCCTGGTGCCAAATCTGGTTCCGGTGCCTCTGTCAGGTGCTGGTTGCTGGTTCCGGTATCGGTGTTGGGCGCTGGGTCCCGGTGCCAATTCTGGTTCCGGTGCCTCTGTCAGGTGCTGGTTCCGGTATCGGTGTTGGGCGCTGGGTCCCGGTGCCAGTTCTGGTTCCGGTGCCTCTGTCAGGTGCTGGTTGCTGGTTCCGGTATCGGTGTTGGGCGCTGGGTCCCGGTGCCAGTGCTGGTTCCCCTTCCGGGTGCCAGTTTCCACTGCCTGGTGCCGGTTCCAGGTCCCGGTGTCAGGTGCTGAGTCCCGGTATCATGTGCTGGGTGCCGGTGCCGGTGCTGCCGTCGGGTGCTGGATTCTGGGTCCTGGTGCTGGTTCCGATGCCAAGTACTGGGTTCTGGGTCCTGGTACTGCTGTTGGGTGCTGTGTTCTGGGTCCTGGCGCTGGTTCCAGTGTCTGGTGCTGGGTTCCGGGTCCTGGTTCCGATGCCAAGTGCCAGGCCCTAGTGGCAGTCCCGGTGCCACTGTTGGACGTCGGGTTCTGTGTTCTGGGTTCTGGTTCTGGTGCCCAGTGCCAGTCCCGGTGTCAGGTGCCAGGTCCCGCCCCCGGTCCCAGTGCCGCGTGCTGGGTTCTGGTGCTGGTTGTGGTGTCCGGTACTGAGTTCTGGGTCCTGGTGCCACTGTTGGGTACTGGGTTCTGGGTCCTGATTCCGATGCCAAGTGCTGGCTGCTGGTGCCAGTCCTGGTGGCACTGTCGGGTGCTGTGTTCTGGGTCCTGGGTCACAGTTCTGGTGTCAGTTCTGTGTCCTGGTGCCAGTGTCAGGTCCTGGTGGCACTGTCGGGTGCTGTGTTCTGGGTCCCGGTTCTGGTGCCCAGTGCCAGTCCCGGTGTCAGGTGCCAGGTCCCGCCCCCGGTCCCAGTGCCTGGTGCTGGGTTCTGGTGCTGGTTCTGGTGTCAGGTACTGGGTTCTGGGTCCTGGCACTGGTTCCGATGCCAAGTACTGGGTTCTGGGTCCTGGTACTGCTGTTGGGTGCTGTGTTCTGGGTCCTGGCACTGGTTCCAGTGTCTGGTGCTGGGTTCTGGGTCCTGGTTCCGATGCCAAGTGCCAGGCCCTAGTGGCAGTCCCGGTGCCACTGTTGGATGTCGGGTGCTGAGTTCTGGGTTCTGGTTCCGGTGCCCAGTGCTGATCCCACTGCCAGTGCCGGTGTCAGGTGCCAGGTCCCACCCCCGGTCCCAGTGCTGGGTGCTGGGTTCTGGGTCCTGGTTCCGATGCCAAGTGCCAGGCCCTAGTGGCAGTCCCGGTGCCACTGTTGGATGTCGGGTGCTGTGTTCTGGGTTCTGGTTCCGGTGCCCAGTGCCAGTCCTGGTGTCAGGTGCCAGGTCCCAGCCCCGGTCCCAGTGCCGGGTGCTGGGTTCTGGTGCTGGTTCTGGTGTCAGGTACTGAGTTCTGGGTCCTGGTGCCACTCTCGGGTACTGGGTTCTGGGTCCTGGTTCCAATGCCAAGTGCTGGCTCCTGGTGCCAGTCCTGGTGCCACTGTTGGGTGCTGGGTGCTGTGTTCTGGGTCCCGGTTCTGGTGCCCAGTGCCGATCCCGGTGTCAGGTGCCAGGTCCCGCCCCTGGTCCCAGTGCCGGGTGCTGGGTTCTGTGTCCCGGTACCTGTCCCGTGTCCCGGTGCCTGTCCCGTGTCCCGGTACCTGTTCCGTGTCCCGGTACCTGTCCCGTGTCCCGGTGCCTGTCCCTTGTCCCGGTACCAGTTCCGTGTCCCGGTGCCTGTCCCGTGTCCCGGTGCCTGTCCCGTGTCCCGGTGCCAGTTCCGTGTCCCGGTACCTGTCCCGTGTCCCGGTGCCTGTCCCGTGTCCCGGTACCTGTCCCGTGTCCCGGTTCTGTGTCCCGGTGCCTGTCCCGTGTCCCGGTGCCGGTTCCGTGTCCCGGTGCCTGTCCCGTGTCCCGGTGCCTGTCCCGTGTCCCAGTACCTGTCCCGTGTCCCGGTGCCTGTCCCGTGTCCCGGTGCCTGTCCCGTGTCCCGGTCCCGGTCCCGGTTCCGTGTCCCGGTGCCTGTCCCGTGTCCCAGTACCTGTCCCGTGTCCCGGTGCCGGTTCCGGTCCCTCCCCTGCGCACCCGACTCGGTCACAGCAGGAAGCGCCACCGGCTCTCGCTCGGGTCCTGGTCCCGGTGCCTGTCCCGTGTCCCGGTCCCGGTGCCACTGTCGGGTACTGAGTTCCGTGTCCCGGTGCCTGTCCCGTGTCCCGGTCCCGGTGCCGGTTCCGTGTCCCGGTGCCTGTCCCGTGTCCCGGTCCCGGTGCCGGTTCCGTGTCCCGGTGCCTGTCCCGTGTCCCGGTGCCTGTCCCGTGTCCCGGTCCCGGTGCCTGTCCCGTGTCCCGGTGCCTGTCCCATGTCCCTGTCCCCTGTCCCGGTGCCTGTCCCGTGTCCCGGTGCCGGTTCCGGTCCCTCCCCCGCGCACCCGACTCGGTCACAGCAGGAAGCGCCGCCGGCACTCACTCGGGTCCTGGTCCCGGTCCCGGTTCCGTGTCCCGGTGCCTGTCCCGTGTCCCGGTGCCTGTCCCGTGTCCCGGTGCCGGTTCCATGTCCCGGTCCCTGTGCCACTGTCGGGTACTGAGTTCTGTGTCCCGGTGCCTGTCCCGTGTCCCGGTGCCGGTTCCGTGTCCCGGTGCCTGTCCCGTGTCCCGGTGCCTGTCCCGTGTCCCGGTGCCGGTTCCGTGTCCCGGTGCCTGTCCCGTGTCCCGGTGCCTGTCCCGTGTCCCGGTGCCTGTCCCGTGTCCCGGTGCCGGTTCCGGTCCCTCCCCTGCGCACCCGACTCGGTCACAGCAGGAAGCGCCACCGGCACTCACTCGGGTCCTGGTCCCGGTGCCGGTTCCGTGTCCCGGTACCTGTCCCGTGTCCCGGTGCCGGTTCCGTGTCCCGGTGCCTGTCCCGTGTCCCGGTGCCAGTTCTGTGTCCCGGTACCTGTCCCGTGTCCCGGTGCCTGTCCCGTGTCCCGGTTCCGTGTCCCGGTTCCGTGTCCCGGTCCCGGTTCTGTGTCCCGGTGCCTGTCCCGTGTCCCGGTGCCTGTCCCGTGTCCCTGTCCCGGTCCCGGTCCCGGTGCCTGTCCCGTGTCCCGGTTCCGTGTCCCGGTGCCTGTCCCGTGTCCCAGTGCCTGTCCCGTGTCCCGGTGCCGGTTCCAGTCCCTCTCCTGTGCACCCGACTCAGTCACATCAGGAAGCGCCGCCGGCACTCACTCGGGTCCTGGTCCCGGTGCCGGTTCTGTGTCCCGGTGCCGGTTCCGTGTCCCGGTGCCTGTCCCATGTCCCAGTTCCGTGTCCCGGTGCCTGTCCTGTGTCCCGGTACCTGTCCCGTGTCCTGGTACCTGTCCCGTGTCCCAGTGCCTGTCCCGTGTCCCGTGTCCCGGTGCCTGTCCCAGTGCCGGTTCTGTGTCCCGGTTCCGTGTCCCGGTGCCTGTCCCATGTCCGGTTCCGTGTCCCGGTGCCTGTCCCGTGTCCCGGTGCCTGTCCCATGTCCCAGTGCCAGTTCCGTGTCCCTGTCCCGTGTCCCGGTACCTGTTCCGTGTCCCGGTGCCAGTTCCGTGTCCCGGTGCCAGTTCGGTGTCCCGGTACCTGTCCCGTGTCCCTGTCCCGGTCCCGTGTCCCGGTGCCTGTCCCGTGTCCCGGTGCCGGTTCCGTGTCCCAGTGCCTGTTCCATGTTCCGGTCCCGGTGCACTGTCGGGTACTGAGTTCTGTGTCCCGGTACCTGTCCCGTGTCCCGGTGCCTGTCCCGTGTCCCGGTGCCGGTCCCGGTACCTGTCCCATGTCCCGGTACCTGTCCCATGTCCCAGTACCTGTCTCGTGTCCGGTGCCGGTTCCGGTCCCTCCCCTGCGCACCCGACTCGGTCACAGCAGGAAGCGCCGCCGGCTCTCACTCGGGTCCTGGTCCCGGTCCCGGTTCCGTGTCCCGGTGCCTGTCCCTGTGCCTGTCCCGTGTCCCGGTACCTGTCCCGTGTCCCGGTGCCGGTTCCGTGTCCCGGTGCCTGTCCCGTGTCCCGGTACCTGTCCTGTGTCCCGTTGCCGGTTCCGTGTCCCGGTGCCTGTCCCCTGTCCCGGTGCCTGTCCCGTGTCCCGTTGCCGGTTCCGTGTCCCGGTGCCTGTCCCCTGTCCCGGTGCCTGTCCCGTGTCCCGGTACCTGTCCCGTGTCCCGGTCCCGGTTCCGTGTCCCGGTACCTGTCCCGTGTCCCAGTGCCTGTCCCGGTGCCTGTCCCGTGTCCCGGTACCTGTCCCCTGTCCCGGTGCCGGTTCCGTGTCCCGGTCCCGGTGCCACTGTCGGGTACTGAGTTCTGTGTCCCGGTACCTGTCCCGTGTCCCGGTACCTGTCCCTGTGCCTGTCCCGTGTCCCGGTGCCTGTCCCATGTCCCGGTCCCGTGTCCCGGTGCCTGTCCCGTGTCCCGGTACCTGTCCCTGTGCCTGTCCCGTGTCCCGGTTCCGTGTCCCATGTCCCTGTCCCGTGTCCCGGTGCCTGTCCCGTGTCCCGGTGCCGGTCCCGTGTCCCGGTTCCGTGTCCCGGTGCCGGTTCCGTGTCCCGGTGCCTGTCCCGTGTCCCGGTTCCGTGTCCCGGTGCCTGTCCCGTGTCCCAGTCCCGTTCCCGTGTCCCGGTGCCTGTCCCGTGTCCCGGTTCCGTGTCCCGGTACCTGTCCCCTGTCCCGTGTCCCGGTGCCTGTCCCATGTCCCGGTTCCGTGTCCCGGTGCCTGTCCCGTGTCCCGGTGCCGGTTCCGGTCCCTCCCCCGCGCACCCGACTCGGTCACAGCAGGAAGCGCCGCCGGCCGCTCTCTCTCGCTCCGCGCGGCGACACCAGCGGGGGTGACACCTCTCGGGTGACACCGGGGGCCACCCCGGCGGGCGGCGACAGCGGCGACAGCGCGGCCACCGCTCCGTAAGTGCCGCCGGCATTCCCGGGAATTCGGTATCCCGGGAATTCGGTATCCCGGGATTTAATTCCGCGCACCGGGAATTCCGGAGCCGCCCCCTCGCTCACCTGGCGGAGAGGGCGGATCCCGGGAAATCTCATCCCGGAGAATTCCCCACAGGGAGAACTTCGGAACCCGGGCCGTGGTGGCGGGGGGGGACGGGGACACCTCAAACTTGTCCCCGAGGTGCCACCCAGGTGCCACCCTTGGACTCGGCGACACCGCCCCGAGCGGGGGAGGCGACACCGGGCGGGGACGGAGCCCAACTTTCACCGAGAGAGGCACCGGCGGCGACTTCCTGGTGCGGGGAGGTGGCCCCGGGGGGACTTTGGAGGTGACAGGAGGTGACAGGAGGTGGCACCGGGGGTGGTGGCACCGAGGGGACAGAGCGGGGACGGGGGGAGGGGACGTTGGTGACAGCGCCGGGCTCGGTTTCGTTTCCTCCGTGTCCCCGCGGTTGCGTCACGGGGGAGCTCGGGGATGTTGTCCCCAAGGCGGAGGGAGGGGAGGTGACACAAAAAGGCCTTGGTGACAGCGACGAGGGGGTGGCGGTGTCGCCAGGGAGGCTCGGAAAGGTTTGGAAGTTGGGAAAATTGGGATGGGATGGGAAGGGCGGGATTGTCCCCCGTGTCCTTGTGGGGGGTGAGGGGACATTGGTGTCACTTGGTGTCCCCCGATGTCCCTCGATGTCCCCTCGGTGTCCCCTCGGTGTCCCCTCGGTGTCCCTCGGTGTCCCCTCGGTGTCCCTCGATGTCCCTCGGTGTCCCTCGATGTCCCCTCGATGTCCCTCGGTGTCCCTCGATGTCCCTCGATGTCCCCTCGATGTCCCTCGGTGTCCCTCGATGTCCCCTCGGTGTCCCTCGGTGTCCCTCGGTGTCCCTCGGTGTCCCTCGGTGTCCCCTCGGTGTCCCTTGGTGTCCCTCGATGTCCCCTCGGTGTCCCTCAATGTCCCTCGATGTCCCCTCGGTGTCCCTCGGTGTCCCTCGATGTCCCTCGGTGTCCCCTCGGTGTCCCCTCGGTGTCCCTCGGTGTCCCTCGGTGTCCCTCGGTGTCCCTCGATGTCCCCTCGGTGTCCCCTCGGTGTCCCTCGGTGTCCCTCAATGTCCCCTCGATGTCCCTCGGTGTCCCTCGATGTCCCTCGATGTCCCTCGATGTCCCCTCGATGTCCCCTCGATGTCCCCTCGGTGTCCCTCGATGTCCCTCGGTGTCCCCTCGATGTCCCCTCGGTGTCCCTCGATGTCCCTCGGTGTCCCTCGGTGTCCCTCGGTGTCCCTCGATGTCCCCTCGATGTCCCTCGGTGTCCCTCGATGTCCCCTCGATGTCCCTCGATGTCCCCTCGGTGTCCCTCGATGTCCCTCGATGTCCCCTCGATGTCCCTCGTGTCCCTCGGTGTCCCCTCGATGTCCCTCGATGTCCCCTCGGTGTCCCTCGATGTCCCTCGATGTCCCCTCGATGTCCCTCAGTGTCCCTCGGTGTCCCCTCGATGTCCGTGTCCCTCGGTGTCCCTCAATGTCCCTGATGTCCCTCGTGTCCCTCGATGTCCCTCGATGTCCCTCGGTGTCCCTCGGTGTCCCTCGGTGTCCCTCGATGTCCCCTCGGTGTCCCTCGATGTCCCTCGGTGTCCCTCGATGTCCCCTCGATGTCCCTCGATGTCCCTCGATGTCCCCTCGGTGTCCCTCGATGTCCCCTCGATGTCCCTCGATGTCCCTCGATGTCCCTCGATGTCCCTTGATGTCCCTCGATGTCCCTCGATGTCCCCTCGGTGTCCCTCGGTGTCCCTCGGTGTCCCCTCTGATGTCCCTCGTCCGTTGTCCCTCGTGTCCCTCGATGTCCCCTCGGTGTCCCTCGATGTCCCTCGATGTCCCTCGATGTCCCTCGATGTCCCCTCGTGTCCCTCGATGTCCCCTCGGTGTCCCTTGGTGTCCCCTCGTGTCCCTCGATGTCCCTCGATGTGTCCCCTTCCCCTCGTGGTGTCCTCTGTCCCTCGATGTCCCCTCGATGTCCCCTCGATGTCCCCTCGATGTCCCTTGGTGTCCCTCGATGTCCCTCGATGTCCCGTGTCCCTGATGTCCCTTCCGATGTCCCTCGGTGTCCCCTCGATGTCCCTCGATGTCCTCGATGTCCCTCGTGTCCCTCAGTGTCCCTCGATGTCCCCTCGATGTCCCTCGGTGTCCCTCGATGTCCCCTCGGTGTCCCCTCGATGTCCCCAGCCCTGGCCATGAGGGTGTTGCTGGGAATTCCCATTGGGATTTTTTCCATGGAGTTTTCCATCCCAGTTATGGGGACGGGATGGGGACACGCTGGGGACATCCAAGCCCTGCTGTCCCCGTGCCACCCCCGTGGGAATGGTGGAAAAGTGTGGGAAAAAACCCATAAATTGAATATTTTTGTGCCTAAAAAATACCTTAAAATCCTAAAAATTCCTAAAAATTCGCCAAAATTCCCTGAAAATTCTCTGCCATGGGGACGGGATGGGGACACGCTGGGGACATCCAAGCCCTGCTGTCCCCGTGCCACCCCCATGGGAATGGGGCTGGAAATGGGGGAAAATTGTGGGGGGAAAAAAATCCCATAAATGGAATATTTCTGTGCCTAAAAATTCCCTAAAAATTCCCTAAAAAATCCCTAAAAATTCCCTAAAAATTCCCTAAAAATTCGCCAAAAATTCCCTAAAAATTCCCTGCTGTCCCTGTGCCACCCCCATGGGAATGGGGCTGGAAATGGGGGAAAAATCCCATAAATGGAATATTTCTGTGCTAAAAATTCTCTGAAAATCCCTAAACATTCCCTAAAAAACCCCTAAAAATTCCGTGAAAATTCCCTGCTGTCCCCGTGCCACCCCCATGGGAATGGGGCTGGAAATGAGGGAAAATTGTGGGGGAAAAAACCCATAAATGGAATATTTCTGTGCCTAAAAATTCCCTGAAAATTCCCTGAAAATTCCCTAAAAACCCCTAAAAATTCGCCAAAAATTCCCTGAAAATTCTCTGCTGTCCCCGTGCCACCCCCATGGGAATGGGGCTGGAAATGGGGGAAAATTGTGGGGGAAAAAAAATCCCATAAATTGAATATTTCTGTGCCTAAAAAATCCCCAAAAAATCCCTAAAAATTCCCTAAAAATTCCCTGCTGTCCCCGTGCCACCCCCATGGGAATGGGGCTGGAAATGAGGGAAAATTGTGGGGGAAAAAAACCCATAAATTGAATATTTTTGTGCCTAAAAAATCCCTAAAAATTCTCTGCTGTCCCCGTGCCACCCCCATGGGAATGGGGCTGGAAATGAGGGAAAATTTGGGGAGAAAAAACCCCATAAATTGAATATTTCTGTGTCTAAAAATTCCCTAAAAATCCCTAAAAGATCCCTAAAAATTCCCTAAAAAAACCCTAAAAATTCGCCAAAAATTCCCTGAAAATTCCCTGCTGTCCCCGTGCCATCCCCATGGGAATGGGGCTGGGAATGGGGGAAAAGTGTGGGAAAAAAACCCATAAATGGAATATTTCTGTCCCTAAAAATTCCCTAAAAATTCCCTAAAAATTCCCTAAAAATTCCCTTAAAAACCCCTAAAAATTCGCCAAAAATTATCCAAAAATTCTCTGCTGTCCCTGTGCCATCCCCATGGGAATGGGGGAAAAGTGTGGGAAAAAAACCTCACAAATTGAATATTTTTGTGCCTAAAAAATCCCTAAAAATCCCTAAAAATTCCCTTAAAAACCCCTAAAAATTCGCCAAAAATTCTCTAAAAATTCCCTGCTGTCCCCGTGCCACCCCCGTGGGAATGGGGCTGGAAATGAGGGAAAATTTGGGGAGAAAAGAAACCCCATAAATTGAATATTTTTGTGCCTAAAAAATCCCCTAAAAATCCCTAAAAATTCCCAAAAAATTCCCAAAAAATTCCCTGCTGTCCCCATGCCACCCCCATGGGAATGGGGCTGGGAAGGGGGGAAAAAAACCCCATAAATTGAATATTTCTGTGCCTAAAAAATCCCTAAAAATTCCTTGAAAATTCCCTGTTGTATCCGTGCCACCCCCATGGCAATGGGGGAAAAATTGGGGAGAAAAAAACCCCATAAATTGAATATTTCTGTGCCTAAAAATTCCCTAAAAAATCCCCTAAAAATCCCCAAAAATTCCCTAAAAATTCCCTAAAAAACCCCAAAAAATTCCCAAAAAATTCCCTGCTGTCCCCGTGCCACCCCCATGGGAATGGGGCTGGAAATGGGGGAAAAAACCCCATAAATTGAATATTTCTGTCCCTAAAAATCCCCAAAAAATCCCCTAAAAATTCCCAAAAAATTCCCTAAAAATCCCCAAAAATTCCCTAAAAATCCGCTGGAATTCCGCGGGATTTGGGATTGGGGTGGCCTCGGATTTTGGGGGGACAGGAAGGGACAAAGATGGGGAGGTGGCCTGGCTGCTCTTGGGGCCACCTGGGTTGGGGACATGGCCCGAGTGTCACCGAGGTTGTGCAAAGGATGTGGCTTCGTGCAGAGAGGCCCTGGGGGCGGGGAGAGAACAAAAACCCCAAAGAAACGCCCCAAAAAAAACCAAAATCCGGATGTGAATAAAAAAACCCAAAATCCGGATGTGAATAAAAAAACCCAAAATCCGGATGTGAATAAAAAACCCCAAAATTTGGAGATGAATAAAAAACCCCAAAATCCGGATGTGAATAAAAATCCCCAAAATCAGAGGTGAATAAAAATCCCCAAAACTCGGAGGTGAATAAAAATCCCTAAAAAATCTGGAGGTGAATAAAAAACCCCAAAATCTGGAGGTGAATAAAAAACCCCAAAACTCGGAGGTGAATAAAAAGCCTAAAAAATCTGGAGGTGAATAAAAAACCCAAAAATCAGAGGTGAATAAAAAACCTAAAAAATCCGGAGGTGAATAAAAACCCCAAAATCTGGAGGTGAATAAAAAATCCCAAAATCCGGATGTGAATAAAAATCCCAAAATCTGGAGATGAATAAAAATCCCTAAATTTGGAGGTGAATAAAAATCCCAAAAATCAGAGGTGAATAAAAAACCCCAAAACTCGGAGGTGAATAAAAATCCCTAAAAAATCTGGAGGTGAATAAAAATCCCAAAATCTGGAGGTGAATAAAAAATCCCAAAATCTGGATGTGAATAAAAATCTCAAAATCTGGAGGTGAATAAAAATCCCAAAAATCAGAGGTGAATAAAAAACCCCAAAACTCGGAGGTGAATAAAAAGCCTAAAAAATCTGGATGTGAATAAAAAATCCCAAAATCCAGAGGTGAATAAAAATCCCTAAAAAATCCGGATGTGAATAAAAAACCCCAAAATCCGGATGTGAATAAAAAGCCTAAAAAATCTGGATGTGAATAAAAAATCCCAAAAATCAAGGTGAATAAAAAATCCAAAATCTGGATGTGAATAAAAAACCCCAAAATCCAGGGATGAATAAAAATCCCAAAAATCAGAGGTGAATAAAAAACCCCAAAATCCGGAGGTGAATAAAAAACCCCAAAATCCGGATGTGAATAAAAAACCCCAAAACTCGGAGGTGAATAAAAATCCCAAAATCCGGAGGTGAATAAAAATCCCAAAACTCGGAGGTGAATAAAAAGCCTAAAAAATCTGGATGTGAATAAAAATCCCAAAATCCGGATGTGAATAAAAATCCCAAAATCTGGATGTGAATAAAAATCCCAAAATCCGGAGGTGAATAAAAATCCCAAAATCCGGAGGTGAATAAAAAACCCCAAAATCCAGAGGTGAATAAAAATCCCAAATCTGGAGGTGAATAAAAAAAACCAAAATCTGGATGTGAATAAAAATCTCAAAATCCGGATGTGAATAAAAATCCCAAAATCCGGAGATGAATAAAAAAGCCCAAAACTCGGAGGTGAATAAAAATCCCAAAATCTGGAGGTGAATAAAAATCCCAAAAATCGGAGGTGAATAAAAATCCCAAAATCTGGAGGTGAATAAAAATCCCAAAAATCAGAGGTGAATAAAAAACCCCAAAACTTGGAGGTGAATAAAAAGCCTAAAAAATCTGGATGTGAATAAAAGTCCCAAAATCCGGAGGTGAATAAAAATCCCAAAATCTGGAGGTGAATAAAAATCCCAAAAATCAGAGGTGAATAAAAAATCCCAAAATCCGGATGTGAATAAAAACCCCAAAATCTGGAGGTGAATAAAAATCCCAAAATCTGGAGGTGAATAAAAATCCCAAAATCTGGAGATGAATAAAAAGCCTAAAAAATCTGGATGTGAATAAAAATCTCAAAATCCAGATGTGAATAAAAAACCCTAAAATTTGGAGGTGAATAAAAATCCCAAAATCCAGAGGTGAATGTAAATCCCTAAAATCCGGATGTGAATAAAAAACCAAAAAATCTGGAGGTGAATAAAAAACCCAAAACTCGAGGTGAATAAAAGCCTAAAAAATCTGGAGGTGAATAAAAAACCCCAAAACTCGGAGGTGAATAAAAAGCCTAAAAAATCTGGATGTGAATAAAAAACCCCAAAATCCGGAGGTGAATAAAAAATCCAAAATCCGGATGTGAATAAAAATGTTGGGGACACAGAGATGGTGCTGGAGGTGACAAGGACACAGAGATGTCACTCTGGAGGTTACAGGAACATGGAGATGTCCTTAAAGATGTGTTGGGGACAGGGACATGTCACTGTGGAGGTGACAAGGACACGGAGGTGTCCCTTAGGTGTTGTTGGGGACACAGAGATGGCGCTGGAGGTGACAAGGACATGGAGGTGTCCCTGAAGAGGTGTTGGGGACATGGAGATGGCTCTGGAGGTGACAAGGACACATAGATGTCACTCTGGAGGTGACAGGAACATGGTGGTGTCCTTAAAGATGTGTTGGGGACAGGGACATGTCACTCTGGAGGTGACAAGGACATGGAGGTGTCCCTAAAGAGGTGTTGGGGACATGGAGATGTCACTGTGGAGGTGACAAGGACATGGAGGTGTCCCTGAAGAGGTGTTGGGGACATGGAGATGGCTCTGGAGGTGACAAGGACATGGAGGTGTCCTTGAGGAGGTGTTGGGGACACAGAGATGGCGCTGGAGGTGACAAGGACACATAGATGTCACTCTGGAGGTGACAGGAACATGGAGATGTCCCTGAAGAGGTGTTGGGGACATGGAGGTGTCACTGTGGAGGTGACAGGGACATGGAGGGTCGATGTGGAGGTGTTGGGGACACTGAGGTGGCTCTGGAGGTGACAGGGACGCGGGCGTTGCTCTGGGCATGGTGGGGACATCATTTGTCCCTTTCCCCTTTTTCCCTTTTCCCCCTTTTCCCCTTTTCCCCTTTTTCCCCTTTTCCCCCTTTTTTCCCCATTTTCCCCCTTTTCCCTTTTCCCCTTTTTCCCCTTTTTCCCCCTTTCCATTTCCCCTTCCCTTTTCCCTTCCTTTCCCCTTTCTCTTTTCCATTTTCCTCTTTCAATTTTTTCTGTTTCCCTTTTTCCCCTTTTCCCCATTTTCCCCCTTTTCCCCTTTTCCCCTCCTTTTCCCCCCAATTCCTTTTCCTTTCCCCTTCCTTTTCTTCCTTTTCCCCTTTTCCCTTTTCCTCATTTTTCCCTTTCCCTTTTCCCCCTTTTTCCCCTTTTCCCCTTTTCCCCCCTTTCCCCCTTCCCCATTTCCCTTTCTTTTCCTTTTTTCCTTTTTCCTTTCCTTTTCCCCTTTTCCCTTTTCCCCCTTTTCTCCCTTTTCCCCCTTTTTCCCCTTTTTCCCTTTGCCCCTCCTTTTTCCTTTCCCTTTTCCCATTCCCTTTCCCTTTCCCTTCTCTTTTCCCCTTTCCCTTTCCTCTTTCCCTATCCTTTCCCCCCTTTCCCCTTTCCTTTCTCCCCTTTTCCCCCTCCTTTTCCCCTTTTCCCCCTTTTCCCTTTCCCCTTTTCCCCATTTCCCTTTTCCCCTTTTCCCCCATTCCTTCCCTTTCCCCTCCCTTTTCCCCCCTTCCTTTTCCCTCCTTTCCCCCTTTTCCCCTTCCCTTTTCCCCTTTCCCCCCCTCCTTTTCCCCTTTTCCCCTTTTCCCTTTCCTTTTCCTTTTCCCCCTTTTTTCCCTTTTCCCCTTCCCATC
Source organism: Zonotrichia leucophrys gambelii (assembly GCF_028769735.1). Lineage (NCBI taxonomy): Eukaryota > Metazoa > Chordata > Aves > Passeriformes > Passerellidae > Zonotrichia > Zonotrichia leucophrys. The sequence goes on from NC_088172.1 coordinate 113,996,673, forward strand.
TCCCTTTCCCTTCTCCCTTTTCCTTTCTTTTTCCCCCTTCCCCTTTCCCTTTTTCCTTCCCCCCCCCTTTTCCCCATTTCCCTTTTTCCCCTTTCCCCAATTTCCTTTTCCCCCTTTTCCCTTTCCCTTTTTTCCCTTTTCCCCCTTTCCCCCTTTCCCCTTTTTCCCTTCTTCCCCTTCCCATTTTCCCTTCCTTTTCCCCCATTCCCTTTTCCCCTTTTCCCCATTCCCTTCTCCCTTTTCCCCCCCATTCCCTTTTTCCCCTTTTCCCATTCCTTTCCCCCCTTTTCCCCTTCCCTTTCTGCCCTTTTCCCCAATCCTTTCCCCTTTTCCTCCTTTCCCCCTTTCCCCATTCCATTTCCCCCTTTCCCCCCAATTCCTTTTCCCCTTTCCCTTTTTCCCTTTCCCCCTTTTCCCCATTCCCTTTCTCCCCTTTTCCCCCATTCCTTTCCCCCTTTTCCCCATTTCCCTTTTCCCCCTTTCCCACCTTTCCCCCCCTTTTCCCCATTTCCTTTCCCCTTTTCCCCAATCCTTTTCCCCTTTTTCCCCTTTTCTCACTTTTACCCCCTTTTTCCCTTTTCCCCTTCCCATCTCCCTTTCCCCTTCTCCTTTTCCCCCTTCCTTTTCCCATCCTTTCCCCCCCTTTCCCCCATTCCCTTTCTCCCCTTTTCCCCCCAATTCCTTTCCCCTTTTCCCTTCCTTTCCCCCCCTTTCCCCCATTCCCTTTCTCCCCTTTTCCCCATCCTTTCCCCTTTTCCCCTTTTTCCACCCATTTTCCCCCCTTTTCCCCTGTTCCCTTTCTCCCCTTTTCCCCAATTCCTTTTCCCCCTTTTCCCCATTCCCTTTTTCCCTTTTCCCTTCCTTCCCCCCTTTCCCCCATTCCCTTTTTCCTTTTCCCCCATTCCCTTTCTCCCCTTTCCCCCCCAATCCCTTTCCCCTTTTCCCATTTTTTCCCACCTTTTTTCCCACCCTTTTCCCACCATTCCAGGGAAGGGATGTTCCTCCGCTGACACCACCTCCGGCTCCGCGCTGACGATGTCGGCGCTGCCCGAGCCGCTGGGCCGACCCCGCAGCCGCTCCTCCCGCAGCCTCCCCGGCACCCTGGAGGCCACGGAAACCCCGGACCGGGATCCTCGGGATCACCGGGATCACCGGGATCATCACCGGGATCACCACCGGGAGGAGGAGGAGGAGGAGGAGGAGGAGGAGGAGGAGGAGGAGGAGGAAGAGTCGCGCATCCTCAAGGTTTGCTTCTACAGCAACAGCTGCAACCTGGGCAAGAACTTCAAGCTGGTCAAGTGCTCCGTGGGCACCGAGGTCCGGGTAGGCGGGAATGCCCGGGGGAGCGGGAATTTGGGAATTTTGGGTTGGGAGTTTGGGAATTTGAGGGTGGGAATTTGGGAATTCGGGGAGTGGGAATTTGGGAATTTGAGGGTGGGAATTTGGGAATTTGAGGGTGGGAATTTGGGAATTTGAGAGTGGGAATTTGGAATTTGGGAGGTGGGAATTTGGGGCTGGGAATTTGAGGTGGGAATTTGGGAATTTGAGGGTGGGAATTTGAGGGTGAGAATTTGTGAATTCGAGGGAGTGGGAATTTGGGAATTTGGGAGTGGGTTGGGAATTTGAGGTGGAATTTGGGAATTTGAGAGTGGGAGTTTGGGAATTTGAGAGTGGGAATTGGGAATTCGGGAGTGGAATTGGGAATTTGGGTTGGGAATTTGAGTGGAATTTGGAATTTGAGGTGGGAATTTGGGAATTCGGGTTGGGAATTTGAGGGTGGGAATTTGGGAATTTGGGAGTGGGAATTTGGGAATTCGGGGTTGGGAATTTGGGAATTTGAGGGTGGGAATTTGGGAATTCGGGGTTGGGAATTTGAGGGTGGGAATTTGGGAATTCGGGGGAGTGGGAATTCGGGGGTGGAATTGGGAATTTCGAGGGAGTGGGAATTTGGGAATTTGGGGCTGGGATCGGGAATTTGGGAGTGGGGTTGGGAATTTGAGGGTGGGAATTGGGAATTCGAGGGAGTGGGAATTTGGGAATTTGGGGCTGGGATCGGGGAATTTGGGAGTGGGGTTGGGAATTTGAGGGTGGGAATTTGGGAATTTGGGGGAGTGGGAATTTGGGAATTCGGGGCTGGGATCGGGGAATTTGGGAGTGGGATCAGGGAATTTGGGAGTGGGGTTGGGAAATCGGGGTGTAAAATGGGAATTCGGGGCTGGGATTGGAAATTCAGGGTTGGCATTGGGATTTTGGGGGTGGGAATTGGGAATTCAGGGCGGGAATTGGGAATTCAGGCCTGGGATTGGGAATTTGGGGTTGGGATTGGGAATTCAGGGTTGGGAGTGGAAATTTGGGGCGGAAATTGGCAATTCAGGGTTGGGATTGAGAATTCCGGGCTGGGATTGGGAATTCGGGGTGTAAAATGGTAATTCGGGGTTGGGATTGGGAATTTGCAGCTGGGATTGGGAATTTGGGGCAGAAATCGGGAATTCAGGGCAGAAATTGGGAATTTTCCCCTGAGGATTTGATCCCACAGAATTCCCACTCACCACATCCCTGGCATTTTTTTTTCCTGAAGATTTGATCCCACAGGATCCCTGCTCACCAGATCCCTGGGGTTTTTTTCCCCAGGAATCCATCCCTCCTTTTTTTGCCCCAAGGATTTTATCCCACAGAATTCCCACTCACCAGATCCCTGGCTTTTTTTCCCCTGAGGATTTGATCCCACAGAATTCCCACTCACCAGATCCCTGGGGTTTTTTCCCCCTCACCAGATCCCTGGCTTTTTTTTTTCCCTGATGATTTGATCCCACAGAATTCCCCTCACCAGATCCCTGTGGGATTTTTTTTCCTCTGGAGATTTGATCCCACAGAATTCCCACTCACCAGATCCCTGGGTTTTTTTCCCCTCACTCAATCCCTGTTGGGTTTTTTCTCCCCAGGAGTTGATCCCACAGAATTCCCACTCACCACATCCCTGGCATTTTTTTCCCAGAGGATTTGATCCCACAGAATTCCCACTCACCAGATCCCTGTGGGATTTTTTTCCCTGAGGATTTGATCCCACAGAATTCACCTCACCAGATCCCTGGGGGTTTTTTCCCTTCACTCAATCCCTGTTGGGAATTTTCCCCTGATGATTTGATCCCACAGAATTCACCTCACCAGATCATTGGGTTTTTTTCCCGGAGGATTTGATCCCACAGAATTCTCACTCACCAGATCCCTGTTGGGGTTTTTTCCCCCTGAGGATTTGATCCCACAGAATTCCCACCTCACCAGATCCCTGGCTTTTTTCCCCTGAGGATTTGATCCCACAGAATTCCCACTCACAAGATCCCTGGCATTTTTTCCCCTAAGGATTTGATCCCACAGAATTCCCACTCACCAGATCCCTGTTGGATTTTTTTTCCCTGAGGATTTGATCCCACAGAATCCCACTCACCAGATCCCTGGGGTTTTTTCCCCTCATTCAATCCCTGTTGGGTTTTTTCCCCCTGAGGATTTGATCCCACAGAATTCCCCTCACCACATCCCTGGCATTTTTTCCCCTGAGGATTTGATCCCACGGGATCCCCCCTCACCGGATCCCTGGGTTTTTTTCCCCAGGAATCGATCCCTCCTTTTTTTGCCCCAAGGATTTTATCCCACAGAATTCCCACTCACCAGATCCCTGTGGGATTTTTTCCCCTCAGGATTTGATCCCACAGAATTCCACTCACCAGATCCCTGTGGGATTTTTTCCCCCGAGGATTTGATCCCACAGAATTCCCACTCACCAGATCCCTGGGGTTTTTTTCCCCAGGAATCGATCCCCCCTTTTTTCCCCTGATTATTTGATCCCACAGAATTCCCACTCACCAGATCCCTGGGGTTTTTTCCCTGATGATTTGATCCCACCGAATCCCCACTCACCACATCCCTGGCATTTTTTCCCCCTGAGGATTTGATCCCACAGATTCCCACTCACCAGATTCCTGTGGGATTTTTCCCCTGAGGATTTGATCCCACAGAATTCCCACTCACCAGATCCCTGGGTTTTTCCCCCTCAGGATTTGATCCCACAGAATTCACCTCACCAGATCCCTGTGGGATTTTTTTCCCCAGGAATCGATCCCTCCTTTTTTCCCCCAAGGATTTGATCCCACAGAATCCCACTCACCAGATCCCTGTTGGGGTTTTTTTCCCTGAGGATTTGATCCCACAGAATCCCACTCACCAGATCCCTGGGGCTTTTTTCCCCTCACTCAATCCCTGTTGGGAATTTTCCCCCTCAGAATTTGATCCCACAGAATTCACCTCACCAGATCCTTGGGGTTTTTTTCCCCTCATTCAATCCCTGTTGGGTTTTTTCCCCTGAGGATTTGATCCCACAGGAATCCCACTCACCAGATCCCTGAATTTTTTCCCCCTGAGGATTTGATCCCACAGAATTCACCTCACCAGATCCCTGTGGGATTTTTCCCTGATGATTTGATCCCACAGAATTCCCACTCACCAGATCCCTGGGGTTTTTTCCCCTCATTCAATCCCTGTTGGGAATTTTCCCCTGAGGATTTGATCCCACAGAATCCCACTCACCAGATCCCGGGATTTTTTCCCCCAAGGATTTGATCCCACAGAATTCACCTCACCAGATCCCTGGGTTTTTCCCCCTGAGGATTTGATCCCACAGAATTCACCCTCACCACATCCCTTGCATTTTTTCCCTGAGAATTTGATCCCACAGAATTCCCCCTTTACCAGATCCCTGGGGTTTTTCCCCCTGATGATTTGATCCCACAGAATTCACCTCACCAGATCCCTGGGTTTTTTTCCCCAGGAGTTGATCCCTCCCTTTTTTTTTCTCCCCCCAGGATTTGATCCCACAGAATTCACCTCACCAGATCCCTGTTGGGATTTTTTTCCCTGAGGAGTTGATCCCACAGAATTCCCCCTCACCAGATCCCTGCTTTTTCCCCAGGAATCCATCCCTCCTTTTTTGTCCCAAGGATTTGATCCCACAGAATTCCCACTCACCAGATCCCTGTTGGCATTTTTTCCCCTGAGGATTTGATCCCACAGAATTCCACTCACCAGATCCCTGGGTTTTTTTTCCCCTCATTCAATCCCTGTTGTTTTTTTTCCCCTGAGGATTTGATCCCACAGAATCCCACTCACCAGATCCCTGGGGTTTTTTTTCCCCTGATGATTTGATCCCACAGATTCCCACTCATCAGATCCTTGGGGTTTTTCCCCCCAGCATTTGATCCCACAGAATCCCACTCACCAGATCCCTGTGGGATTTTTTCCCCTGATGATTTGATCCCACAGAATTCACCTCACCAAATCCCTGGGATTTTTTCCCCTCACTGAATCCCTGTTGGTTTTTTTTGTCCCCTGAGGATTTGATCCCACAGAATTCACCTCACCAGATCCTTGGGGTTTTTTCCCCCCCAGTATTTGATCCCACAGAATTCCCACTCACCACATCCCTGGGTTTTTCCCCTCAGGATTTGATCCCACAGAATTCACCTCACCACATCCCTGGCATTTTTTTTCCCCTGAGGATTTGATCCCACAGAATTCCCACTCACCACATCCCTGGCGGATTTTTTTCCCGGAGGATTTGATCCCACAGAATTCCCACTCACCAGATCCCTGGGGCTTTTTTCCCCTCATTCAATCCCTGTTGGGTTTTTTCCCCCTGATGATTTGATCCCACAGAATTCCCACTCACCAGATCCCTGGCGTTCTTTCCCTCCTGAGGATTTGATCCCACAGAATCCCACTCACCAAATCCCTGGGTTTTTTTCCCCTCACTGAATCCCTGTTGGTTTTTTTTCTCCCCTGAGGATTTGATCCCACAGAATTCCCACTCACCAGATTCCTGTGGGATTTTTCCCCTGAGGATTTGATCCCACAGAATCCCACTCACCAGATCCCTGGGTTTTTCTCCCCTCACCAGATCCCTGGCGCTTTTTTCCCCTGAGGATTTGATCCCACAGAATTCCCCTCACCAGATCCCTGGGTTTTTCCCCCTCAGGATTTGATCCCACAGAATTCACACTCACCAGATCCCTGGCTTTTTTTTTCCCTGAGGATTTGATCCCACAGATTCCCACTCACCAGATCCCTGGGGTTTTATCCCTCGGGAATTGATCCCTGTTTTCCTCCTCTGGAGTTGATATCTTTTCCCCCTCTCCAGCAGTTGATCCCACGGGATCCCTCCTCACCAGATCCCTGGGGTTTCCCCCCCCCCAGGAATCGATCCCTCCTTTTTTTGCCCCAAGGATTTTATCCCACATAATCCCACTCACCGGATCCCTGGGGTTTTTTTCCCCCAGGAGTTGATCCCTCCTTTTTTTTCTCCCCCAAGGATTTGATCCCACAGAATTCCCCTCACCACATCCCTGGCATTTTTTCCCCCTGAGGATTTGATCCCACGGGATCCCCCCTCACCGGATCCCTGGGGTTTCCCTGTCCCCCCGCAGGAGGTGATCCGCTCGATCCTGCAGAGCGGGCGCATCGGGCCGGACGTCCGTCTGTCCCGGTGCTACGGGCTGCGCCTCACGCACGTCAAGTCCAGCGAGCTGCACTGGCTGCACCCGCTGCTCACCGTGGGCCAGGCCCAGCGCAAGTACCACAGCCTGCACCTGGAGGCCGAGTGGAGGTGCCGCCACTGTCCCCGTCGTCCCCACGTTGTCACCACATTGTCCCCTTTGTCACCACATTGTCCCCACATTGTCCCCTTTGTCCTCCCATTCTCCCCACATTGTCCCCACTGTCCTCCCATTGTCCCCTTTGTCCCCGTTGTCCCATTGTCCCCACATTGTCCCCATTGTCCCCATTGTCCCCTTTGTCTCCACATTGTCCCCTTTGTCCCCATGGTCCCCATTGTCACCTTTGTCCCCACATTGTCCCCACATTGTCCCCATTGTCCCCATTGTCACCACATTGTCCCCACATTGTCCCCTTTGTCCTCCCATTCTCCCCACATTGTCCCCACTGTCCTCCCATTGTCCCCTTTGTCCCCCTTGTCCCCTTTGTCCGACTGACCCCACTGTCCCCACATTGTCCCCTTTGTCCCCGTTGTCCCCATTGTCACCGTTGTCCCCACATTGTCCCCACATTGTCCCCATTGTCCCCATTGTCCCCTTTGTCCCCACATTGTCCCCTTTGTCCTCCCATTCTACCCATATGTCCCCATTGTTGCCGTTGTTCCCACATTGTCCCCACATTGTCCCCACATTGTCCCCTTTGTCCCCATTGTTCCCATTGTCCCCACATTATTCCCACATTGTCCCCACATTGTCCCCTTTGTCCCCATTGTCCCCACATTGTCCCCTTTGTCCTCTTTGTCCCCACATTGTCTCCTTTGTCCTCCCATTCCCCCACATTGTCCCCACTGTCCTCACATTATCCCCATTGTCCCCACATTGTCCCCACATTGTCCCACATTGTCCCCATTGTCCCCATTTGTCCCCACATTGTTCCCTTTGCCCCCACTGTCCCCATTGTCCCCATTGTCGTCCCTTTCCCCGTTGTCCCCATTGTCCCCATTTGTCCCCACATTGTCCCCTTTGCCCCCACTGTCCCCGTTGTCCCCGTTGTCCCCGGTGGTGGCATCACGGGGGGGTTTGGTGTCCCCAGGTACGACCTGCAGATCCGGTACCTGCCCGAGGATTTCATGGAGAGCTTCAAGGAGGACCGGACCACGCTGCTCTACTTCTACCAGCAGGTCAGGGCTGCTCCGGGAGACCCCGAATTCCCGAAATCCCGGAATTCCCGGAATTCCCGAAATTCCCAGAATTCCCGGAATTCTCAAATTCTCCAAATTCCGGAAATTCCCGAGGTTTTGGAGGCTTGGGGTGGCGGTGGTGGCACCGTCCTGGTGGTGGGAATGGTCAGTGGGGATGTCCAGGGATGTTCAGGGACATCCAGGGATGGCCTGTCACCATCTCTGTCTCTGTCCCCTGCTGTCCCCATTGTCCCCATTGTCCCCACAGTGACGCGCTGTCCCTGGGTCTCCCTGGTGTCCCTACTATCCCCTGCTTTCCCCTGCCATCCCCTATTGTCCCCTGGGTGTCCCTGGGTGTCCCCTGCTGTCCCTGCTGTCCCCCAGGTGTCCCCGTTGTCCCTGAGGTGATGCCCTGTCCCCCAGTGTCCCTGGGTGTCCCTGGGTGTCCCTGGGTGTCCCCTGGGTGTCCCCAGTGTCCCCATTGTCCCCACTGCTCCTGGGTGTCCCTGGGTGTTCCCACTGTCCCCGCTGTCCCCATTGTCCCTGGGTGTCCCCACTGCTCCTTGGTGTCCCCTGGGTGTCCCTGGGTGTCCCCGGGTGTCCCCACTGTCCCCACTGTCCCTGGGTGTCCCCTGGGTGTCCCCGGGTGTCCCTGGGTGTCCCCAGTGTCTCCCACTGTCCCCGGTGTCCCCATGGTGTCCCCATTGTCCCTGGGTGTCCTCACTGTCCCCTGGGTGTCCCTGGGTGTCCCCGGGTGTCCCCAACTGTCCCCGCTGTCCCCAGCTCCGCAGTGAGTACATGCAGAGCTACGCCAGCAAGGTCAGCGAGGGCATGGCGCTGCAGCTGGGCTGCCTCGAGCTCAGGTACCCTGTCACCTGTGTCCCTTGGTGTCCCCTGGTGTCCCCTGGTGTCCCCTGGTGTCCCCTGGTGTCCCCTTGTGTCCCCTGGTGTCCCCTGTCCCTGTGTCTCTGTGTCACTCTGTCCCCTTGTGTCCCTGGCGCTGCAGCTGGGCTGCCTCGAGCTCAGGTACGGTGTCACCTGGTGTCCCCTGGTGTCCCTTTGTGTTCTCTGCTGTCCCCTGCTGTCCCCCGTGTCCCTTGCCCCTTGTGTCTCTGTGTCATTTTGTCCCTGTGTCACTCTGACCCTGTCACCCTGGTGTCCCTGGCACTGCAGCTGGGCTGCCTCGAGCTCAGGTGCAGTGTCCCCTGGTGTCACCTGTGTCCCCTGATGTCCCCTGGTGTCCCTTGGTGTCCCGTGGTGTCCCCTTATTTCTCTGTGTCACTTTGTCCTGTGACTCTGTGTCCCTGGTGCTGCATCTGGGCTGCCTCGAGCTCAGGTACCATGTCACCTGCTGTCCCCTGGTGTCCCCTGGTGTCCCCTAATGTCCCCCGGTGTCCCCTGGTGTGCCCTGGTGTGCCCTGGTGTCCCCTGTCCCTGTGTCTTTGTGTCATTTTGTCCCCTTGTGTCCCCAACGCTGCAGCTGGGCTGCCTTGAGCTCAGGTACGGTGTCACCTGGTGTCACCTGTGTCCCCTGGTGTCACCTGTGTCCCCTGGTGTCCCCTGGTGTCCCTTTGTGTCCCCTGGTGTCCCCTGTCCCCGTGTCTCTGTGTCACTTTGTCCCCTAATGTCCCCTTGTGTCCCCGACGCTGCAGCTGGGCTGCCTCGAGCTCAGGTACCGTGTCACCTGCTGTCACCTGTGTCCCCTGGTGTCCCCTGATGTCCCCTGGTGTCCCCTGGTGTCCCCTGCCCATTATGTCCCTGTGTCACTTTGTCCCTGTCACCTTTGTGTCCCTGGTGCTGCAGCTGGGCTGCCTCCAGCTCAGGCACTGTCCCTTGTGTCCCCTCATGTCCCCTGGTGTCCCTTTGTGTCCCCTGGTGTCCCCTCCTGTTCCCTCATGTCCCCTCCTGTCCCTTTGTGTCCCTGTGTCCCCTCATGTCCCCATGTGTCCCCTGCCCTTGTGTCCCCACATGTCCCTGTGAACCCGTGTCCTTCTGTCCTTTTGTCCCTCTGCGTGTCCCTCTGTCTTTCTGTCCCTGTGTCCCCTTGACCCCCTGTGTCCCTCTGTCCCCGTGAACCTCTGTCTTGTGTCCCCGTGTCCCCGTGTCCCCTGTCCCGGTGTCCCCATGTCCCCATGTGTCCTGCTGTCCCTGTGTTCTTCTGTCCTTTGTCCCCCTGTTTGTCCCTGTGTCTTTGTGTCCCCTTGTCCTCATGTATCCCTTGGCCCGGTGTCCCCTTGTCCCCATGTGTCCCCTGGCCTGTGTCCCCTGTCTCCTTGTGTCCCCTGTGCCCCCTTGTCCCCATGTGTCCCCTGGCGCTGTGTCCCTTTGTGTCCCTGTGTCTCCTTGTTCCCTTGTGTCCCCTTGTCCCCATGTGTCCCCTGGCCTGTGTCCCCTGTCTCCTTGTGTCCCCTGTGTCCCCTTGTCCCCATGTGTCCCCTGGCCCAGTGTCCTCACGTGTCCCCATGTGTCCCCTGGCCTGGTGTCCCCCTGTCCCCATGTGTCCCTCTGTCCCTGTGTCTTTGTGTCCTTCTGTCCTGGTGTCCCTGTGTCTTTTTGTACCCGTGTCCCCTGTCCCTGTGTCCCTTGTCCCCGTGTGTCCTTCTGTCCCTGTGTCCTTCTGTCCTTGTGTCCCTGTGTCTTTTTGTACCCATGTCCCCCTGTCCCTGTGTCCCTTGTCCCCGTGTGTCCCTGTGTCATTCTGTCCTTTAGGTTTGGGGAGGGAAGTTCCAGCTCCTTTGGGGGTGGCAGGAGGACCTGGGGGACATGGAGGGACATGGGGACATGGAGAGGTGGGGCACGTGGTGGGGACATGGAGACATGAAGGGACATGGAGGGATGTGGGGACATGGGGGACAAGGAAGGACATGGGGACATGGGGACATGGAGGGACATGGGGACATGGAGGGACATGGGGACATGAGGAACATGGAAGGACATGGAGGGATGTGGGGACATGGACATGGGGACATGGGGACATAGAAAGAGGTGGGGGACATGGAGGGACATTGGGACGGGGGGGGCATGGAGGACATGGGGGGACATGGGGGACATGGAGGGACATGGGAGGATGTGGGGGACATGGGGACATGGAGAGGTGGGGCACGTGGTGGGGACATGGAGACATGGAGGGACATGGGGACATGGAGGGACATGGGGACATGGAGGGACATGGAGGACATGAGGAACATGGAAGGACATGGAGGGATGTGGGGACATGGAGGGACGTGGGGACATGGACATGGGGACATGGGGACATGGGGGACATGGGGACATGGAGAGGTGGGGCACGTGGTGGGGACATGGAGACATGGAGGGACACGGAGACATGGGGGATGTGGGGACAGGGGTACATGGAGGGATGTGGGGACAAGGAGGGATGTGGGGACATGAAGGACATGGAGGGACATGGGGGACTTGGAGGGACATGGGGGGCATGGGGACATGGAGGGATATGGGGACATGGAGGGATATGGGGACATGGAGGGATATGGGGACACGGAGGGACATGGGGGACCTGGGGACATGGAGGCAAGGGGGTCATGGGGACATGGAGGGACATGGAGGGACATGGGGGACATGGAGGGACATGGGGGACATGAGGGACATGGAAAGACATGGAGACATGGGGGACATGGAGAGGTGGGGCACATGGTGGGGACATGGAGACATGGAGGGATGTGGGGACTGGGGGGACATGGAGGGACATGGGGACATGGGGGACATGGAGGGACATGGGGACATGGAGAACATGGAGGGCATGGAGAGGTGGGGAACGTGGTGGGGACATGGAGGGACACGGGGACATGGGGGGACATGGGGGCCATGAGGGACATGGAGGGACATGGAGGGACACGGGGACATGGGGGACATGGAGGGACATGGAGACATGGGGGGACATGGGGGCCATGAGGGACATGGAATGACACGGGGACATGGAGGGACATGGGGGACATGGGAAATGTGGGGACATGGAAGGATGTGGAGGGACATGGAGACATGGAGGGACATGGGGTCATGGAGGGACACGGGGGACATAGAGACATGGAGGGAAGTGGGGGCCATGAGGGACATGGAGGACATGGGAAATGTGGGGGCATGGAAGGACGTGGAGGGGCATGGAGACATGGAGGGACATGGGGACATGGGACACATGGGGACATGGTGCCATGTGTCACGGACCGTGTCCCTGTCCCCAGGAGGTTCTACAAGGACATGGGGGATGTGGGGACATGGGGGGACATGGAGGGACATGGTGCCATGGTGCCATGTGTCACAGGGTGGTGTCCCATGTCCCTGTCCCCAGGAGGTTCTACAAGGACATGGACGGACATGGGGACATGGTGCCATGTGTCACAGGGTGGTGTCCCCATGTCCCTGTCCCTGTCCCCAGGAGGTTCTACAAGGACATGGGGACATGAGGACATGGGGACATGGAGGGACATGAGGGGACATGGACATGGGGACATGGATGGACATGGGGACATGGTGCCATGGTGCCATGTGTCACGGACCGTGTCCCTGTCCCTGTCCCCAGGAGGTTCTACAAGGACATGGGGACATGGGGACATGGGGACATGGATGGACATGGGGACATGGTGCCATGGTGCCATGTGTCACAGACCGTGTCCCTGTCCCTGTCCCCAGGAGGTTCTACAAGGACATGGGGACATGGACATGGAGGGACATGAGGACATGGGGACATGGTGCCGTGTGTCATGGACCGTGTCCCTGTCCCTGTCCCCAGGAGGTTCTACAAGGACATGGGGACATGAGGACATGAGGACATGGTGCCATGGTGCCATGGTGCCATGTGTCATGGACCGTGTCCCCATGTCCCTGTCCCCAGGAGGTTCTACAAGGACATGGGGACATGAGGACATGGTGCCGTGGTGCCATGTGTCACAGGGTGGTGTCCCCATGTCCCTGTCCCTGTCCCCAGGAGGTTCTACAAGGACATGGGGACATGGATGGACATGGGGACATGGTGCCGTGGTGCCATGTGTCACAGGGCGGTGTCCCCGTGTCCCTGTCCCCAGGAGGTTCTACAAGGACATGGGGGATGTGGGGACATGGGGACATGGTGCCATGGTGCCATGTGTCACAGACCGTGTCCCTGTCCCTGTCCCCAGGAGGTTCTACAAGGACATGAGGACATGGATGGACATGGGGACATGGTGCCGTGGTGCCATGTGTCACAGACTGTGTCCCCATGTCCCTGTCCCCAGGAGGTTCTACAAGGACATGGACATGGGGACATGGATGGACATGGGGACATGGTGCCATGGTGCCATGTGTCACAGACCGTGTCCCTGTCCCCAGGAGGTTCTACAAGGACATGCCCCAGAACGCGCTGGACAAGAAATCCAACTTCGAGTTCCTGGAGTGAGTCCAGCCCGGAGCCACCGCCCGACCCTGGGGCTGGGGAACTGCTGAGGGCCTTCCTCATCATCTTCATCACCCTCCTCATCCTCCTCATCTTTTTCCTGCTACTCCTTACCCTCTTCATCTTCATCATCCTCCTCATCTTCATCATTCTCCTCGTCCTCACAATCTTCATCATCCTCCTGCAGCTCCTCATCCTCCTCATCTTCCTCATCCTCCTCATCTTCCTCATCCTTCTCATCTTCCTCATCCTCCACATCTTCATCATACTTCTGCTACTCATCATCCTACTCATCCTCCTCCTGCTACTCATCCTCCTCATCTTCATCATCCTCCTCATCCTCCTGCAGCTCCTCATCTTCCTCATTCTCCTCATCCTCCTCATCCTCATCTTCATCATCCTCCCCACCCACCTCATCCTCCTCATCTTCCTTATCTTCCTCTTCATCCTCCTGCTACTCCTCATCCTCCTCATCTTCATCATCCTCCTCATCCTCCTCATCCTCCTGCAGCTCCTCATCCTCCTTATCCTCATCATCTTCATCACCTTCCTCATCTTCATTATCCTCCTTCTGCTACTCCTCATCCTCCTCATCCTCCTCCTGTTACTCCTCATCCTCCTCTTCTTCCTTATCTTCCTCCTCAGTCTCCTGCTACTCTTCATCCTCCACATCTTCATCATCCTCCTCATCCTCTTCATTCTCCTTATCCTCCTCATCTTCATCATCCTCTTCATCCTCCTCATCCTCCTCATCCTCCTCACCCTCCTCATCTTCCTTATCTTCTTCCTCATCGTCCTCATCTTCCTCATCCTCTTCATCATCCTCCTGCTACTCCTCAATCTTCTCATCTTCCTCATCTTCATCATACTCCTCATCTTCCTTATCTTCCTCCTCATCCTCCTGCCATTCCTCATCCTCCTCATCTTCATCATTCTCCTCATCCTCCTCCTGCTACTCCTCATCCTCCTCATGCTGCTACTCCTCATCCTCCAGCTCTCATCTTCCTCATCCTCCTCATTCTCCTCATCCTCCTCATCTTCATCATTCTCCTCATCCTCTCATCCTGCTCTTCATCTCATCATCTCTCATCTCATCCCCTCCTCATTCCCCTATCTTCATTCATCCTCATCTTCATCCTATGCTCTCATCCCCTCATCTCATCTTCTCTCCCTCATCCTCTCATCTTCATCTCCTCTCATTCCCTCATCTTCATTCATCCTCTCTCTTCTTATTTCATCTCTCCTCATTTTCCTCATCTTCGTCATTCTCCTGCAATTCCTCATCCTCCTCATCTTCATCATCCTCTTCATCCTCCTCATCTTCATTATCATCCTCCTGCTACTCTTCATCCTCCTGATGCTCCTCATCCTCCTCATCTTCCTCCTCCTCATCTTCATCATCCTCCTGCAATTCCTCATCCTTCTCATCTTCATCATCCTCCTCACCTCTTCATCCTTCTCATTCTCATTTTCCTCATCCTCCTCATCTTCCTTATCTTCCTCCTCATTCTCCTGCTACTCCTCATCCTCTTCATCCTCCTCATTCTCCTCATCCTCCTCATCTTCCTCATTCTCCTCATCCTCCTCATTCTCCTCATCTCTCTCATCTTCTTCCTCATCCTCCTGCAGCTCCTCATCCTCCTCATCCTCCTCATCCTCGTTATCCTCCTCACTCTCCTCATCTTCATCATCCTCCTGATGCTCCTCATCCTCCCTCATCTTCTCATCTTCTTCCTCATCCTCCTGCTATTCCTCATCCTCTTCATCTTCATCATCCTCCTCATCCTCGCGCCTCTCCTCATCCCCGCTCCCCTCCCGGCTGTTCTGGCAATTCCCGCTGACATTCCCGGGATTCTCTGTCCCGCTGCAGGAAGGAGGTGGGGCTGGACCTGTTCTTCCCCAGCCAGATGCTGGAGAACCTCAAGGTGAGGGACACCTGGGTGTGGCACGGCTGTGGCACCTGGGACACGTGTGACCACGCCCCTGTGTGTGTCCAGGTGTCCGTGTGTCCGTGTGTCCATGTGAGTGTCCACCTGTGTGTCTGTGTGTCCATGTGCATGTGTGTCCCTGTGCGTCCATGTGTCTGTGTGCCTGTGTCCGTGTCTCCTTGTGTGTCCGTGTGTCCATGTGTGTCTGTGTGTGTTCTTGTCTGTGTCCCTCTGCGTGTCCCTGTGTGTGCATGTGTCTGTGTGTCCATCTTTGTCTGTATGTCCGTGTCCCTGTGTGTCCCTGTGTGTCCGTGTGTCCCTGTGTGTCCCTGTGTGTCCCTGTGTGTCCGTGTGTCCATGTGTGTCCGTGTGTCCATGTATCCCTATCTCCTTGTGTGTCCATGTGTCTGTGTGTCCATCTTTGTCTGTATGTCCGTGTGTCCCTGTGTGTCCCTGTGTGTCCCTGTGTGTCCATGTATCCCTATCTCCTTGTGTGTCCATGTGTCCCTGTGTCCATGTGTGTGTCTGTGTGTCCCTCTGTGTGTCTCTGTATGCCCATGGTGTCCGTATGTCCATGTGTGTCCATGTGTCCGTGTGTCCATGTGTGTCTGTGTGTCCCTCTGTGTGTCCATGTATGTCCCCTGTATGTCCCCTGTGTGTCCCCTGTGTGTGTCCCTGTGTGTCCATGTGTTCATGTGTGTCCGTGTGTCCATGTATCCCTCTGGGTCCGTGTGTCTGTGTGTCCATGTGAGTGTCCACCTGTGTGTCTGTGTGTCCATGTCCATGTGTGTCCCTGTGCGTCTGTGTGTGTGTGTCCCTGTGTCCATGTGTGTCTCCTTGTGTGTCCGTGTGTCCATGTGTGTCTGTGTGTGTCCTTGTCTGTGTCCCTCTGCGTGTCCCTGTGTGTCCATGTGTCTGTGTGTCCATCTTTGTCTGTATGTCCGTGTGTCTCTGTGTGTCCCTGTGTGTCCATGTGTCCCTGTGTGTCCCTGTGTGTCCCTGTGTGTCCCTGTGTGTCCATGTGTGTCCATGTGTCCATGTATCCCTATCTCCCTGTGTGTCCATGTGTCTGTGTGTCCATCTTTGTCTGTATGTCCGTGTGTCCCTGTGTGTGTCCCTGTGTGTCCGTGTGTCCCTGTGTGTCCGTGTATCCCTATCTCCTTGTGTGTCCGTGTGTCCCTGTGTCCGTGTGTGTGTCTGTGTGTCCCTCTGTGTGTCTCTGTATGTCCCCTGTGTGTGTCCCTGTGTGTCTGTGTGTCCATGTGTGTCCGTGTGTCCATGTATCCCTCTGTGTCCACATGTGTCCGTGTGTCCATGTGTCTGTGTCTCCTTGTGTGTCCCTGTGTGTCTGTGTGTCCACGTGTCCATGTGTCCATGCGTCCCTGTGTGTCCCTGTGTCCATGTGTGTGTCCATGTATCCCTGTGTGTCCCTGTGTGCCATGTGTCCATGCGTGTCCATGTGTCCATCTGTGTCAGTGTGTCCATGGTGTTCGTGTCCGTGTGTCCCTGTGTGTCTGTGTGTCCACGTGTCCGTGTGTCTGTGTGTGTCCATGTGTCCATCTGTGCCTGCGTGTCCATGTGTCAGTGTGTCCATGGTGTTCGTATCCTTGTGTCCCTGTGTGTCCCTGTGTGTCTGTGTGTCTGTGTGTCTGTGTGTCCCTGTGTGTCTGTGTGTCTGTGTGTGTGTCCACGTGTCCGTGTGTCCGTGTGTCTGTGTGTCCCCTATGTGTCCAAGTGCATCCCCGTGTCCCTGTGCCCCCACCCCCCACAGCTCCTATGTCCACGTGTCCACTCCCATCCTGGTGTTCCCATATCCAATGCCCCGTTCCCATATCCCACACCATCCCCATCCCGGTGTTCCCACACCCCACCCTGCCCCAATCCCGGTGTTCCCGTACCCCATCCCATCCCCATCCCGGTGTTCCTGTACCCCACAGCACCCCAATCCCAGCATTCCCAAAGCCAACACCGCGTCCATCCTGCCATTCCCTAATCCAATGCCCCATTCCTGTATCCAACACCATGTCCATCCCAGTGTTCCCAAACCCAACACCGTGTCCATCCCGCTGTTCCCATACCCAATGCTCCATTCCTGTATCCAACACCATGTCCATCCCAGTGTTCCTATATCCAGTGCCCCATTCCTGTATCCAACACCATGTCCATCCCAGTGTTCCCAAACCCAACACCGTGTCCATCCCACTGTTCCTATATCCAATGCTCCATTCCTGTATCCAACACCATGTCCATCCCAGTGTTCCTATATCCAATGCCCCATTCCTGTATCCAACACCATGTCCATCCCAGTGTTCCCAAACCCAACACCGTGTCCATCCCACTGTTCCTATATCCAATGCTCCATTCCTGTATCCAACACCATGTCCATCCCAGTGTTCCTATATCCAATGCCCCATTCCTGTATACAACACCATGTCCATCCCACTGTTCCTATATCCAATGCCCCATTCCTGTATCCAACACCATGTCCATCCCAGTGTTCCCATACCCAACACCGTGTCCATCCCACTGTTCCCATACCCAACGCCCCATTCCCATATCCAACACCGTGTCCATCCTGCTATTCCCATACCCTACCCCATCCCAATCCTGATGTTCCCATACCCCACATCACCCCAATCCCAGTGTTCCCAAATCCAACACCATCCCCATCCAGCATTCCCAAACCCAACACCGTGTCCATCCCAGTGTTCCTGTACCTCACACCACCTCCATCCCGGGGTTCCCAAACTCAACACCGTGTCCATCCCACTGTTCCTATATCCAATGCCCCATTCCTGTATCCAACACCATGTCCATCCCAGTGTTCCCAAACCCAACACCGTGTCCATCCCGCTGTTCCCATACCCAACGCCCCATTCCCATATCCAACACCGTGTCCATCCTGCTGTTCCCATACCCTACCCCATCCCGATCCTGGTGTTCCTATACCCCACATCACCCCAATCCCAGTGTTCCCAAATCCAACACCATCCCCATCCCAGCATTCCCAAACCCAACACCGTGTCCATCCCAGTGTTCCTGTACCTCACACCACCTCCATCCCGGGGTTCCCAAACTCAACACCGTGTCCATCCCACTGTTCCTATATCCAATGCCCCATTCCTGTATCCAACACCATGTCCATCCCAGTGTTCCTATATCCAATGCTCCTTTCCTGTATCCAACACCACGTCCATCCCAGTGTTCCCAAACCCAACACCGTGTCCATCCCAGTGTTCCTGTACCCCACACTGCCTCCATCCCAGTGTTCCCAAACTCAACACCGTGCCCATCCCACTGTTCCTATATCCAATGCCCCATTCCTGTATCCAACACCATGTCCATCCCAGTGTTCCCAAACTCAACACCGTGCCCATCCCACTGTTCCTATATCCAATGCCCCATTCCTGTATCCAACACCGTGTCCATCTCGCTATTCCCATGCTCCACCCCATCCCAATCCTGTAGTTCCTGTGCTTGACTCCACATCCAACTTGGTGTTCCCATATCCAACACTGGCTCCATCCCAGCGTTTCCAAACCCAACACCGTGTCCATGCCGCCGTTCCCGTATCCAACACCCCGTTCCCATATCCCACACTGCCTCCATCCCACCGTTCCCAAATCCAACGCTCCGTTCCCATATCCCAGCACTGCCCTGATCCCGCCATTCCCATAACCCGTCCCGTCCCTGTCCCAGCATTCCTGTACCCGGCAACACCCCAATCCCAGTGTTCCCAAACCCAACACCGTGTCCATCCTGCCATTCCCAAATACAATGCTCTGTTCCCATATCCCACCCCATCCCCATCCCACCATTCCCATACTCCAATCTGCCCTGATCCTGGTGTTCCTAAATCCAACACCGTGTCCCTCCTGCTGTTCCCATACCCCACAGCACCCCAATCCCAGCATTCCCAAACCCAACACTACGTCCATCCTGGCGTTCCCAAACCCAACACCGTGTCCATCCCACTGTTCCCAAATCCAATGCCCCATTCCCGTAACCAACACTATGTCCATCCCACACCACCCCATCCCACTGTTCCTGTATGCGACACTGCCCTATCCCAGTGTTTCCATATCTAACACCGTGTCCATCCCGCTATTCCCGTACCCACTTCACCCCAATCCCGGTGTCCCAGTGTTGTCTCGTCAGCCACGGCAGCTGCAGAAGATGATCCAGCAGATGTTCCAGCAGCACGCCTTCGCCCTCATCCCAGTGTTCCCATAATCAACACAGCCCCTATCCCGGTGTTCCCATATCCCAAACTGGCCCCATCCCAGTGTAACCAAACCCAACACCGTGTCCATCCTGCTGTTCCCATACCCCACAGCACCCCAATCCCAGCATTCCCAAACCCAACACTACGTCCATCCTGGCGTTCCCAAACCCAACACCATGTCCATCCCACTGTTCCCAAATCCAATGCCCCATTCCCATAACCAACACTATGTCCATCCCACTATTCCCGTATCCCACACCGCCCCATCCCACTGTTCCTGCATGCGACACTGCCCCCATCCCAGTGTTTCCATATCCAACACCGTGTCCATCCCACTGTTCCCAAATCCAATGCTCCATTCCTGTAACCAACGCTATGTCCATCCCACTATTCCCGTATCCCACTGTTCCTGTATGCGACACTGCCCCCATCCCAGTGTTCCCATATCCAACACTATGTCCATCCCGCTATTCCCGTACCCCACTTCACCCCAATCCCGGCGTTCCCGTTCCCAATCCCGGTGTCCCAGTGTTGTCTCGTCAGCCACGGCAGCTGCAGAAGATGATCCAGCAGATGTTCCAGCAGCACGCCTTCGCCCTCATCCCAGTGTTCCCATAATCAACACAGCCCTTATCCCGGTGTTCCCATATCCCAAACTGGCCCCATCCCAGTGTTATCAAACCCAACACCGTGTCCATCCTGCTGTTCCCATACCCCACAGCACCCCAATCCCAGCATTCCCAAGCCCAACACTACCTCCATCCTGGCGTTCCCAAACCAAACACCATGTCCATCCCACTGTTCCCAAATCCAATGCCCCATTCCCGTAACCAACACTATGTCCATCCCACTATTCCCGTATCCCACTGTTCCTGCATGCGACACTGCCCCCATCCCAGTGTTTCCATATCCAACACCGTGTCCATCCCGCTATTCCCGTACCCCACTTCACCCCAATCCCGGTGTCCCAGTGTTGTCTCGTCAGCCACGGCAGCTGCAGAAGATGATCCAGCAGATGTTCCAGCAGCACGCCTTCGCCCTCATCCCAGTGTTCCCATAATCAACACAGCCCCTATCCCGGTGTTCCCATATCCCAAACTGGCCCCATCCCAGTGTTCCCAAACCCAACACCGTGTCCATCCTGCCATTCCCAAATACAATGCTCTGTTCCCATATCCCACCCCATCCCCATCCCACCATTCCCATACTCCAATCTGCCCTGATCCTGGTGTTCCTAAATCCAACACCGTGTCCATCCTGCTGTTCCCATACCCCACAGCACCCCAATCCCAGCATTCCCAAACCCAACACTACCTCCATCCTGGCGTTCCCAAACCCAACACCATGTCCATCCCACTGTTCCCAAATCCAATGCCCCATTCCCGTAACCAGCACTATGTCCATCCCACTATTCCCGTATCCCACTTCGCCCCATCCTACTGTTCCTGTATGCGACACTGCCCCCATCCCAGTGTTTCCATATCCAACCCCGTGTCCATCCCACTATTCCAGTACCCCACTTCACCCCAATCCCGGCGTTCCCGTTCCCGATCCCGGTGTCCCAGTGTTGTCTCGTCAGCCACGGCAGCTGCAGAAGATGATCCAGCAGATGTTCCAGCAGCACGCCTTCGCCCTCATCCCAGTGTTCCCATAATCAACACAGCCCCTATCCCGGTGTTCCCATATCCCAAACTGGCCCCATCCCAGTGTTACCAAACCCAACACCGTGCCCCTCCTGCTGTTCCCATACCCCACAGCACCCCAATCCCAGCATTCCCAAACCCAACACTACGTCCATCCTGGCATTCCCAAACCAAACACCATGTCCATCCCACTGTTCCCAAATCCAATGCCCCATTCCCGTAACCAACACTATGTCCATCCCACTATTCCCGTATCCCACACCGCCCCATCCCAGGGTTCCCAAACTCAACACCGTGTCCATCCTGCCATTCCCAAATACAATGCTCTGTTCCCATATCCCACCCCATCCCCATCCCACCATTCCCATACTCCAATCTGCCCTGATCCTGGTGTTCCTAAATCCAACATCATGTCCATCCTGCTGTTCCCATACCCCACAGCACCCCAATCCCAGCATTCCCAAACCCAACACTACCTCCATCCTGGCGTTCCCAAACCAAACACCATGTCCATCCCACTGTTCCCAAATCCAATGCCCCATTCCCGTAACCAACACTATGTCCATCCCACTATTCCCGTATCCCACACCGCCCCATCCCACTGTTCCTGCATGCGACACTGCCCCCATCCCAGTGTTTCCATATCCAACACCGTGTCCATCCCGCTATTCCCGTACCCCACTTCACCCCAATCCCGGCGTTCCCGTTCCCGATCCCGGTGTCCCAGTGTTGTCTCGTCAGCCACGGCAGCTGCAGAAGATGATCCAGCAGATGTTCCAGCAGTACGCCTTCGCCCTCATCCCAGTGTTCCCATAATCAACACAGCCCCTATCCCGGTGTTCCCATATCCCAAACTGGCCCCATCCCAGTGTAACCAAACCCAACACCATGTCCATCCTGCTGTTCCCATACCCCACAGCACCCCAATCCCAGCATTCCCAAACCCAACACTACGTCCATCCTGGCGTTCCCAAACCCAACACCATGTCCATCCCACTGTTCCCAAATCCAATGCCCCATTCCCGTAACCAACACTATGTCCATCCCACTATTCCCGTATCCCACTGTTCCTGTATGCGACACTGCCCCCATCCCAGTGTTTCCATATCCAACACCGTGACCATCCCGCTATTCCCGTACCCCACTTCACCCCAATCCCGGCGTTCCCGTTCCCGATCCCGGTGTCCCAGTGTTGTCTCGTCAGCCACGGCAGCTGCAGAAGATGATCCAGCAGATGTTCCAGCAGTACGCCTTCGCCCTCATCCCAGTGTTCCCATAATCAACACAGCCCCTATCCCGGTGTTCCCATATCCCAAACTGGCCCCATCCCAGTGTAACCAAACCCAACACCATGTCCATCCTGCTGTTCCTATATCGAATGCCCTGTTCCTGTACACCACACCTCCTCCGTCCTGGCATTCCCAAACCCAACACCATGTCCATCCCACCGTTCCCATATCCAACGCCCCGTTCCCATATCCCAGCCCTGATCCCGGTGTTCCCATTCCTGTTCCCGATGTCCCGGTGTTGTCCCGTCAGCCGCGGCAGCTGCGGAAGATGATCCAGCAGACGTTCCAGCAGTACGCGCTGCTGCGGGAGGAGGAGTGCATCCTGAAATTCCTGCACACCCTGGCCAACTTCACCCCAATCCCAGTGCTCCCATACCCAACACCGCCCCCATCCTGGTGTTCCCGTATCCCAAACTGGCCCCATCCCAGTGTTCCCAAACTCAACACCGTGTCCATCTCGATGTTCCTATATCCAATGCCCGGTCCCGTATCCAACGCCGTGTCCATCCTGCTATTCCCATATCCCAACCCTGATCCCGGTGTTCCCATTCCTGTTCCCGATGTCCCGGTGTTGTCCCGTCAGCCGCGGCAGCTGCGGAAGATGATCCAGCAGACGTTCCAGCAGTACGCGCTGCTGCGGGAGGAGGAGTGCATCCTGAAATTCCTGCACACCCTGAGCACCTTCGCCCCCATCGACCAGGAGAGCTTCCGATGCCAGCTCGTCGTGAGTGCCCGGAAATGGGAATGTGGGATATGGGATTGGGAATGTGGGATATGGGATGTGGGATATGGGAAATGGGGTATGGGATTGGGGATATGGGATATGGGATATGGGATATGGGATATGGGATATGGGATATGGGGTATGGGATATGGGATATGGGATATGGGATATGGGATTGGGAATGTGGGATATGGGAAATGGGATATGGGATTGGGGATATGGGATTGGGGATATGGGATATGGGATATGGGATATGGGATATGGGATGTGGGATAGGGGATGTGGGATAGGGGATATGGGATATGGGATATGGGATGTGGGATGTGGGATATGGGATATGGGATGTGGGATATGGGATATGGGATGTGGGATATGGGATATGGGATGTGGGATATGGGATGTGGGATATGGGATAGGGGATATGGGATGTGGGATACGGGATATGGGATATGGGATGTGGGATGTGGGATATGGGATATGGGATATGGGATATGGGATGTGGGATGTGGGATATGGGATTGGGGATATGGGATATGGGATAGGGGATATGGGATAGGGGATATGGGATATGGGATGTGGGATATGGGATAGGGGATATGGGATATGGGATATGGGATATGGGATATGGGATATGGGATATGGGATATGGGATGTGGGATGTGGGATGTGGGATGTGGGATGTGGAGAGGAGAGGCCACCAGGATGTTCCTGATGGCGACGCCCCTGGGATTTGGGATCCGTGGGATAATGGGGTAATGGGATATGGGGTATGGGATATGGGATAAGGTACAAGGGGATTTGGGATATGGGATGTGGGATATGGCATAATGGAATATGGGATAATGGGATAATGCAATGTTATGATAATGGGATAATGGGATAAAGGGATAAAGGGATATGGGATGTGGGATATGGGATATGGGATGTGGGATGTGGGATATGGGATATGGGATATGGGATGTGGGATATGGGATATGGGATAGGGGATGTGGGATATGGGATAGGGGATGTGGGATATGGGATATGGGATATGGGATGTGGGATATGGGATAGGGGATGTGGGATATGGGATGTAGGATGTGGAATAGGGGATGTGGGACATAGGATTGGGAATATGGGATATGAAACAGGGGATAGGGGATGTGGGATGTGGGGTGTGGGATACGGGATGGGATGGGATGGGATACAGGACACATTTGGAACAGACATGGCAGATGATGATGGAATAGGATGGGGCAAGCTGGAGATGGGATGAGGGCGGGGTTGGGATTTTATGGAGGTGGATTGGGATGGAGCCTGACCTTTGGGAATGCCCCTCATCCCAAATCCCGCTCCTTCTCCTGCTGCCCCCAGCAAGGATGGAACATCACCGTGGACCTGGTGATCGGCCCCAAGGGCATCCGCCAGGTCACCAGCACGGACACCAAGGTGGGAATTCCGGACTGGGAATTGGGAACTCCCACTGTGGGGTCGGGGGTGAAACCTCCCACGGATCAAATTCCCGATGAATTCCCCCCTTCCCAGCCCACCTGCCTGGCGGAATTCCGGGATATCAAATCCATCCGGTGCTCCACCACGGAGGATGGACAGGCCCTGCTGCAGCTGGGGCTGGGCGGGACCCCACCGGTGAGGAGCTGGGGGACAATTCCTGGGAATGCCATATCCCATATCCCATATCCCATATCCCACATCCCACATCCCATATCCCATATCCCATATCCCACATCCCATATCCCATATCCCCTGTCCCATATCCCATACCCCATATCCCACATCCCATATCCCATATCCCCTATCCCACATCCCATATCCCATATCCCACATCCCATATCCCACATCCCATATCCCACATCCCATATCCCATATCCCCTATCCCATATCCCATATCCCACATATCCCACATCCCCTATCCCACATCCCATATCCCATATCCCATATCCCATATCCCATATCCTCATATCCCAATCCCATATCCCATATCCGTCCCATATCCCATATCCCATATCCCATACCCCACATCCATCCCATATCCCATATCCCAGATCCCAGATCCCACATCCCCTATCTCATACCATATCCGTATCACATCCCACATCCCATATCCATATCCCCCTATCCCATATCCCATATCCCATATCCCATATCCCATATCCCATATCCCATATCCCATATCCCATATCCCCTATCCCATATCCCATATCCCATATTCCCATATCTTGGCTGTTATCCTGGTGCTCATGGAATACTGGGAGGGGTGGTTATGGAAAATTGGGATTGGGGAGAAGGGATGACCCCCATCCATGGGATGGGCGGGATGGGATCAGGGAGAGGGGGTGACCCCAATCCATGGGATGGATGGGGCAGAAGGGATGACCCCAATCCATGGGATGGTGGGATGGGATCAGGAGAAGGGGTGGCCCCAGTCCCATGTCCCCATCCCGGGAATGCTTTGGGACCATCCTGGGTGTCATGGAATCCTGGGAAGGGTGGTTATGGAATACTGGGATCAGGGAGAAGGGGTGACCCCGATCCATGGGATGAGATTGGGCAGAAGGGGTGACCCCAATCCATGGGATGGGGTGGATGGGATTAGGGAGAAGGGGTGGCCCCGATCCATGGGATGAGATCAGGGTGAAGGGATGACCCCGATCCATGGGATGGATGGGGCAGAAGGGGTGACCCCGATCCATGGGATGGAGTGGATGGGATCAGGGAGAAGGGGTGACCCCAATCCATGGGATGGGATCGGCAGAAGGGGTGACCCCGATCCATGGGATGAGATTGGGGTGAAGGGGTGACCCCGATCCATGGGATGGGATGGGGGAGAAGGGGTGACCCCAATCCATGGGATGGAGTGGATGGGATTAAGGAGAAGGGGTGGCCGCAATCCCATGTCTCCAGCCCAGGAATGCTTTGGGACCATCCTGGGTGTCATGGAATCCTGGGAAGGGTGGTTATGGAATCCTGGGATCAGGGAGAAGGGTGACCCGATCCATGGGATGGGATTGGGGAGAAGGGATGACCCCCATCCATGGGATGGGCGGGATGGGATCAGGGAGAGGGGGTGACCCCAATCCATGGGATGGCATCAGGCTGAAGGAGTGACCCTGATCCATGGGATGGGCGGGATGGGATTAAGGAGAAGGGGTGACCCCAATCCATGGGATGGGCGGGATGGGATTGGGGGGAAGGGGTGACCCCAATCCATGGGATGGATGGGGCAGAAGGGGTGACCCCAATCCATGGGATGGGGTGGATGGGATTAGGGAGAAGGGGTGACCCCGATCCATGGGATGATGGGATGGGATCGGGCAGAAGGGGTGACCCCAATCCATGGGATGGCATCAGGCTGAAGGAGTGACCCCGATCCATGGGATGGAGTGGATGGGATCAGGGAGAAGGGGTGACCCCGATCCATGGGATGAGATTGGGGTGAAGGGGTGACCCCAATCCATGGGATGGAGTGGATGGGATTGGGGGGAAGGGGTGACCCCAATCCATGGGATGGATGGGGCAGAAGGGGTGACCCCAATCCATGGGATGGAGTGGATGGGATTAAGGAGAAGGGGTGGCCCCAATCCCATGTCCCCATCCCGGGAATGCTTTGGGACCATCCTGGGTGTCATGGAATCCTGGGAAGGGTGGTTATGGAATCCTGGGATCAGGGAGAAGGGGTGACCCCGATCCATGCGATGGATGGGGCAGAAGGGGTGGCCCCAATCCATGGGATGATGGGATGGGATGGGGCAGAAGGGGTGACCCCAATCCATGGGATGGGGTGGATGGGATTAGGGAGAAGGGGTGGCCCCAATCCCATGTCCCCAGTCCGGGAATGCTTTGGGACCATCCTGGGTGTCATGGAATCCTGGGAAGGGTGGTTATGGAATCCTGGGATCAGGGAGAAGGGGTGACCCCGATCCATGGGATGATGGGATGGGATCGGGCAGAAGGGGTGACCCCAATCCATGGGATGGGGTGGATGGGATTAGGGAGAAGGGGTGACCCCGATCCATGGGATGGATGGGGCAGAAGGGGTGACCCCGATCCATGGGATGGATGGGGCAGAAGGGGTGACCCCGATCCATGGGATGGGATTGGGGTGAAGGGGTGACCCCCATCCATGGGATTGGCGGGATGGGATTAAGGAGAAGGGGTGGCCGCAATCCCATGTCCCCAGCCCGGGAATGCTTTGGGACCATCCTGGGTGTCATGGAATCCTGGGAAGGGTGGTTATGGAATCCTGGGATCAGGGAGAAGGGGTGACCCCGATCCCGTGTTCCCATCCCGGCATTCCCAGTCGCTGTCGATCCGGACGTCGTCGCTGGCCGAGGCGGAGAACATGGCCGACCTCATCGACGGGTACTGCCGGCTCCAGGGGGGAACGGAGACATCGCTGATGGCCTTCCCCAGGAAAGGTGGGAATGGGGCCCGGTGGGATGATGGGATTGGGGTGGGATATTGGGATAATGGGTGATCGGATAATGGGATGGGATATTGGGATGGGATCCATGGGATGGGTCCATGGGATGGGATCCAGGGGATGGGATAATGGGATGGGATGGGATGGGATGGGATAATGGGATGGGATGGGATGGGATAAGATGGGATGGGATGGGATGGGGTGGGATGGGATGGGATGGGATGGGATGGGATAATGGGATCAATGGGATTAATGGGATCAATGGGATTAATGGGATCCATGGGTTGGGATAATGGGATGGGATTGGGATGGGATAATGGGATGGGATAAGGGAATGGGATAATGGAATGGGATAATGGGATGGGATAGGAAAAAGGGATAATGGGATGGGATCAATGGGATGGAATTGATGGGTTGGGATAATGGGATGGGATGTGATGAGATGGGATAATGGGATGGGGTGGAATGGGATGGGTTCAGTGGGATGGGATGAGATTGGGATCCATGGGATGGGATGGGATGAGATCATGGGATGGGATCATGGAAATGGATGAGATCAATGGGGTGGGATCAATGGGTTGGGATAATGGGATGGGATGGGATAATGGGATGGGATAATGGGACAATGGGATAATGGGATTGGGGTGGGATCCATGAGATGGGATTGGGATGGGATGGGTTCAATGGGATGGGATTGGGATGGGATCCAGAGGATGGGATCCAGGGGATGGGGTGGGATCCATGAGATGGGATCCATGGGGTGGGATCCAGGGGATGGGGTGGGATCCATGGGATGGGATGGGATGGGATCCATGGGATAGCATCCATGGGATGGGATGGAATGGGAACCAGGGAATGGGATGGAGTAATGGGATGGGATGGAATGGGAAGGGATGAGATGGGATGGGATAATGGGATGAGATGGGATCCAGGGGATGGCATGGAGTTAATGGGATGGGGTGGGATGGGATGGAATCCATGGGATGGAATGGGATTGGCATGGGAGGGATGGGATAATGGGATAATGGGATGAGATGGGAAGGGATGTGATTGGGATGGGATTGGGATGGGATTGGGATGGGATTGGGATGGGATTGGGATGGGAATGGGATGGGATGGGATGGGATGGGATGGGATGGGATTGGGATGGGATTGGGATGGGAATGAGACTGGGATGGGATTGGGATGAGATGGGATGGGATTGGGATGGGAATGAGATTGTGATGGGATTGGGATGGGATTGGGATGGGAATGGGATGGGATTGGGATGGGAATGGGATTGGGATGGGATTGTGATGGGATTGGGATGGGAATGGGATGGGATTGGGATGGGATTGGGATGGGATGGGAATGAGATTGGGATGGGATGGGATGGGATTGGGATGGGATTGGGATGGGATTGGGATGGGATGGATGGGATTGGGATGGGATTGGGATGGGATTGGGATGGGATTGGTGATGGATGGGAATGAGATTGGGATGGGATTGGGATGGGATTGGGATGGGATTGGGATGGGATTGGGATGGGAATGGGATGGGATTGGGATGGATGGGATAGGATTGGGATGGGATTGGGATGGGATTGGGATGGGAATGGGATGTGATTGGGATGGGGATGGGATGGGATTGGGATGGGATTGGGATGAGGATGGGATGGGATGGGAATGGGATGGGAATGGGATGGGATTGGGATGGGATTGGGATGGGATTGGGATGGGAATGGGATGGGATGGGATGGGATGGGAATGGGATGGGATTGGGATGGGAATGGGATGAGATTGGGATGGGAATGGGATGGGATTGGGATGGGATTGGGATGGGATTGGGATGGGATGGGAATGGGATGGGATTGGGATGGGATTGGGAATGGGATGGGGATGGGATTGGGATGGGATGGGATGGGATTGGAATGGGATGGGAATGGGAATGGGAATGGAATGGGAATGGGAATGGGAGGGGATTGGGATGGGATGGGATTGGGATGGGATTGGGATGGAAGGGGATAATGGGATGGGATTGGGATGGGATGGGATTGGGATGGGATGGGATGGGATTGGGATGGGATGGGATTGGGATGGGATTGGGATGGGAATGGGATGGGAATGGGATTGGGATGGGATGGGATTGGGATTGGGATGGGATTGGGATGGGATGGGATGGGAATGGGATGGGAATGGGATTGGGATGGGATGGGATGGGATTGGGATGGGATCGGACCTTTCCCCGTCCTCCCCGCAGACCGCGAGAAGAGGCTCAGCCTCCCGCAGATCCCGGCCCCGTGAGTGATCCCGACCCCTTTTCCCGGGATTCCCGTTCCCATGGCGGGGTCGGGACCCCGTTCCTCACCCTCCATCCCTGACCCCGTTCCCACCCTCAGGAATCTCGGCCAGAGGCTCTCCACGCTGTCCCACAGCGGCAGCGGCGGTGAGTCCATCCCCATTCCCACCATCCCGATCCCGGACACATTCCGGGCGGGATTCAGGAATTCTGGACACCCCCAGGTCTTCTCCAGAGGGTTGGGATGCATCCAAAGATCCTGAGGGAGCTCCAGACCCTCTGGAGATGCTGGAGGACCACCAAGCTTCCTGATCCCGTTTCCCGTTTTTTCCCCCAGATTCCGAAATTTACGCGGAAATCCTGGACGAGTCCTCGAGGCCGAGATCTGGAAGTAGGTGGTTCCCACCGGGAATTCTGCAGCTGAGGTGTCCCAGTTCCTCCTGCCCATCCCAAATTCCCGTCCCAGGCTCAGCAGAGCTCTCAGGAGATCCATGGATCCTTGGGATGATGGAGAGGGCAGGATCCATGGATCCTTGGGATGATGGAGAGGACAGGATCCTTGGAACCTTGGGATGATGGAGAAGGCAGGATCCATGGAACCTTGGGATGATGGAGAGGGCAGGATCCATGGATCCTTGGGATGATGGAGAGGGCAGGATCCTTGGAACCTTGGGATGATGGAGATGGGAAGATCCATGGATCCTTGGGATGATGGAGAGGAGAGGATCCATGGATCCTCATGGATCCTCATGGATTTTTATGGGAGGATCCATGGGTCCTCACAGATCCATGTGGATCTTCATGGATCCTCATGGATCCTCATGGATCTTCATGGATGGAGAGGGCAGGATCCATGGATCCATGTGGGAATGATGGAGAAGGCAGGATCCATGGATCATCACAGCTCCTCATGGATCATCATGGAGGGACATGAGGGGATCCATGGATGCTCATGGTTCCTCATGGATCTTCATGGATGGACAGAGCAGGATCCATGGATCCTTGTGGGAATGATGGAGAGGGCAGGATCCATGGATCTTCATGGATGGAGAAGGCAGGATCCATGGATCATCACAGCTCCTCATGGATCTTCATGGATGGAGATGGGAGGATCTGTGGATCCATGTGGGAATATTGGAGATTGGAAGTTCCATGGATCTTCATGGATGGAGAGAGCAGAATCCATGGATCCTCACAGATCCTCATGGATCTTCATGGATGGAGATGGGAGGATCCATGGATCCATGTGGGAATTTTGGAGAGGGCAGGATCCATGGATCTTCACGGATCCTCATGGATGGAGAGAGCAGAATCCATGGATCCTCATGGATCTTCATGGATGGAGAGGGCAGGATCCATGGATCCTTGGGATGATGGAGATGGCAGGATCCATGGATCTTCATAGATGGAGAAGGCAGGATCCATGGATCATCACAGCTCCTCATGGATCATCATGGATGGAGATGGATTGTCACTGCTCCTCATGGATCCTCATGGATCCTCATGGATGGAGAGGGCAGGATCCATGGATCCTCATGGATGGAGAGGGCAGGATCCATGAATCCTGGTGGGAATGATGGAGAGGGAAGGATCCATGGATCTTCATGGATGGAGAGAGCAGAATCCATGGATCCTCACAGATCCTCATGGATCTTCATGGATGGAGATGGGAGGATCTGTGGATCCATGTGGGAATTTTGGAGAGGCCAGGACCCAATGATCCTCACGGATCCTCACGGATGGAGAGAGCAGAATCCATGGATCCTCACAGATCCTCATGGATCTTCGGATCCTCATGGATCCTTCATGGATCTTCATGGATGGAGATGGGAGGATCCATGGATCCTCCTGGATCCTCATGGATGGAGATGGGTTGTCACGGTTCCTCATGGATCCTCATGGATCCTCATGGCCCGAGAGCCCCGGTAGCCATGGACCTCTCCCGGGTGCTCATTCCTGGTGGATCTCCACCATCACGGAATCTCCTCATCCCCGTTCCCGTTCCCGTTCCAGTCCAGCACTTCGGGATCAGCCGCGACGCCGTCACGCTGGGACGCATCCTGGGCGAGGGCTTCTTCGGAGAGGTCTACGAGGGCACCTACACCACCCCGGTGAGATGCCACCACCCTTCCCTTCACCCCGGTGAGATCCCACCACCCTTCCCTTCCATTGTCCACCCTGGTGAGATGCCACCACCCTTCCCTTCTCACAAACCCTGGTGAGATCCCACCACCGTTCCCTTCCATTGTCCACCCTGGTGAGATCCCACCACCCTTCCCTTCTCACAAACCCTGGTGAGATCCCACCACCCTTCCCTTCTCACAAACCCTGGTGAGATCCCACCACCCTTCCCTTCCCTTCTCCATCACCCTGCTGAGATCCCACCACCCTTCCCTTCTGAACCCTGGTGAGATCCCACCACCCTTCCCTTCTCACAAACCCTGGTGAGATCCCACCACCCTTCCCTTCTCACAAACCCCGGTGAGATCCCACCACCCTTCCCTTCCCTTCTCCATCACCCTGGTGAGATCCCACCACCCTTCCCTTCTGAACCCTGGTGAGATCCCACCACCCTTCCCTTCTCCATCACCCTGGTGAGATCCCACCACCCTTCCCTTCTCCACCCTGGTGAGATCCCACCACCCTTCCCTTCCCTTGTCCATCCCGGTGAGATCCCACCACCCTTCCCTTCTCACAAACCCTGCTGAGATCCCACCACCCTTCCCTTCTCCACCCCATTGAGATCCCACCACCCTTCCCTTCTGAACCCTGGTGAGATCCCACCACCCTTCCATTCTCAACCCCACTGACATGCCACACCTTCCCTTCCCTTCTGAACCCTGGTGAGATCCCACCACCCTTCCCTTCCCTTCTCACAAACCCTGGTGAGATCCCACCACCCTTCCATTCTCAACCCCATTGAGATCCCACCACCCTTCCCTTCTCCACCCTGGTGAGATCCCACCACCCTTCCCTTGTCCACCACCCCAGTGAGATGCCACCACCCTTCCCTTCTCCACCCT
Source organism: Zonotrichia leucophrys gambelii (assembly GCF_028769735.1). Lineage (NCBI taxonomy): Eukaryota > Metazoa > Chordata > Aves > Passeriformes > Passerellidae > Zonotrichia > Zonotrichia leucophrys. The sequence continues at coordinate 114,029,305 of NC_088172.1, forward strand.
GGTGAGATCCCACCACCCTTCCCTTCTCCATCCTGGTGAGATCCCACCACCCTTCCCTTCTGAACCCTGGTGAGATCCCACCACCCTTCCCTTCTGAACCCTGGTGAGATCCCACCACCCTTCCCTTCTGAACCCTGGTGAGATCCCACCACCCTTCCCTTCTCCACCCCGGTGAGATCCCACCACCCTTCCCTTCTGAACCCCAGTGAGATCCCACCACCCTTCCCTTCTCCACCCCATTGAGATGCCACCACCCTTCCCTTCTCCATCCCCATGATCCCAAATCCCAAATCCCGAATTCCCGGTGTCCCATTCCCGCTTTTCCCGCCCATCCCGGCAGAAGGGGGAGAAGATCGAGGTGGCCGTCAAGACCTGCAAGCAGGACTGCAGCCCCGAGAACCGCGAGAAGTTCCTCAGCGAAGCCGGTACCCACCACAGGGTCATCACGGGGGGGTTTGGGGTTCCTGAGGGTTCTTGTGGGCTTTTTTGGGGTTCCTGAAGGTCCTGGTGGTGGTTTTTGGGGTCCTGAAGGTTCTTTTGGGGTTTCTTGGGGGTCCTGAAGGTTCTTTTGGGGTTTTTTTGGGGTTCCTGAGGGTTCTTTTGGGGTTTTTTGGGGTTCCTGAAGGTCCTGGTGGTGGTTTTTGGGGTCCTGAAGGTTCTTCTGGGGTTTCTTGGGGGTCCTGAGGGTTCTTTGGGGGTTTTTTGGGGATCTTGAAGGTCCTGGTGGAGATTTTTGGGGTCCTGAGGGTTTTTTTGGGGTTCCTGAAGATCCTGGTGGAGAATTTTGGGGTCCTAAAGGTTCTTCTGGGGTTTCTTGGGGATCCTGAAGTTTCTCTTGGGGTTTTTTGGGATCTTGATGGTTCTGCTGAGGTGTTTTGGGATCCTGAAGGTTCTTTTGGGGTTTTTGGGGGGTTCCTAAAGGTTCTTTGGGGGTTTTTTGGGGTCCTGATAGTTTTTTTTGGGTTTTTTGGGGTTCCTGAAGGTCCTGGTGGTGGTTTTTGGGGTCCTGAAGGTTCTTCTGGGGTTTCTTGGGGGTCCTGAAGGTTCTTCTGGGTTTTTTTGGGGTCCTGAAGGTTCTTGTGGGGTTTTTTGGAGATCCTGAAGGTTCTCATGAGGTTTTTTGGGATCTTGATGGTTCTGCTGAGGTTTTTTGGGATCCTGAAGGTTCTTTTGGGGTTTTTTGGGGTCCTGAAGGTTCTTGTGGGTTTTTTTGGGGGTCCTGAGGGTTCTTTTGGGTTTTTTTGGGATTCTGAAGGTCATGGTGGAATTTTTGGGATCTTGACAGTTCTGCTGAGGTTTCTTGGGATGCTGAAGGTGCTTTTGGGGTTTTTTGGGGATCCTGAGGGTCCTGGTGAGGTTTTTTGGGATCCTGAAGGTCCTGGTGAAGATTTTTGGGACCCTGAAGGTCTTTTGGGGTTTTTTGGGATCCTGAGGGTCCTGGTGAAGATTTTTGGGATCCTGAAGGTCCTGCTGAGGTTTTTTTGAATTCTGAAGGTCCTGGTGAGGTTTTTTGGGATCCTGAGGGTCCTGGTGAGGTTTTTTGGGATCCTGAAGGTCCTTTTGGGTTTTTTTGGGATCCTGAAGGTCCTGGTGAAGATTTTTGGGATCCTGAGGATCCTGGTGAAGATTTTTGGGATCCTGAGGGTCCTGCTGTGGTTTTTGGGATCCCGGGGGGTCCTGCTGAGGTTTTTTGGGATCCTGAAGGTCCTGTTGGGGTTTTTTGGGATCCTGAGGGTCCTGGTGAAGATTTTTGGGACCCTGAAGGTCCTGGTGAAGATTTTTGGGATCCTGAAGGTCCTGCTGAGGTTTTTTGGGATCCTGAAGGTCCTGGTGAGGTTTTTTGGGATCCTGAAGGTCCTGCTGAGGTTTTTTGGAATTCTGAGGGTCCTTTTTGGGATCCTGAAGGTCCTGGTGAGATATTTTGGGATCCTGAAGGTCCTTTTGGGGTTTTTTGGGATCCTGAGGGAACAAGGAGCCCTTGGAATCCAGGATGCAGGACAAAGGAGTCGATCCATGCCCAAAAACCCAGGATAGGACCTCCCAAAAAAACCCCCAAATGATAGGAAAGGATTCCTGGAGAGGTGGAGAACCTTCTGGAATCCCTTCCTGAGGAACCCGAACTCCAGGATCTCCAACCCCTGTGGGAAATCCGGGACAATGTCCACCAGGGGTGGGAATTCCCGGGATTTGGGGGGACCCTCGGTGGGAATTGTGGTGTCCCCGCAGTGCTGATGAAGAAGCTGGACCACCCGCACATCGTGAAGCTCATCGGCATCGCCGAGGACGAGCCCACCTGGATCGTCATGGAGCTCTATCCCTACGGAGAGGTGGGACCTCCATCCCGACCCCGTTCCTGGTCATGTTCTCGTGGGTGGAGAGGAGAGGATCCGTGGATCCTCATGGATGGAGAGGGCAGGGTCCATGGATCCTGGTGGGAATGATGGAGAGGGCAGGATCCATGGGTCCTGGTGGGAATGATGGAGAGGACAGGATCCATGGATCTTGGTGGGAATGATGGAGAGGACAGAATCCATGGATTCTGGTGGGAAGGATGGAGAGGGCAGGGTCCATGGAGCCTGGTGGGAATGATGGAGAGGACAGAATCCATGGATCCTCATGGAAGGAGTGAGCAGAATCCATGGATCCTCATGGATCCTGGTGGGAATGATGGAGAGGGCACCATCCATGGATCCTCATGGATGGAGAGGACAGGATCCATGGATCCTCATGGATGCTCCTGGATCCTGGTGGGAATGATGGAGAGGGCAGGATCCATGGATCCTCTTGGATGGAGAGGACAGAATCCATGGATCCTTAGGAGAATTTTGGAGAGAGCAGGATCCATGGATCCTGGTGGGAATTATGGAGAAGACAGAATCCATGGATCCTGGTGGGAGTTTTGGAGCGGGCAGGACCCATGGATCCTCATGGATGGAGAGGACAGAATCCATGGATCCTGGTGGGAATGATGGAGAGGACAGGATCCATGGATCTTCATGGATCCTCATGGATGGAGAGGACAGAATCCATGGGTCCTGGTGGGAATGATGGAGAGGACAGGATCCATGGATCCTCATGGACCTTCATGGATCCTCATGGAAGGATCCATGGGTCCTCATGGATCTTCATGGATGGACAGGGCAGGATCCATGGAGCTTCATGGATCCTCATGGATCCTGGTGGGAATGATGGAGAGGGCACCATCCATGGATCCATGTGGGAGTTTTGGAGAGGGCAGGACCCATGGATCCTCATGGATGGAGAGGACAGGACCCATGGATCCTCATGGATGGAGAGGACAGGATCCATGGATCCTGGTGGGAATGATGGAGAGGACACCATCCATGGATCCTCATGGATGGAGAGGACAGAATCCATGGATCCTCATGGATGGAGTGAGCAGAATCCATGGATCCTCATGGATCCTGGTGGGAATGATGGAGAGGGCACCATCCATGGATCCTGGTGGGAGTTTTGGAGAGGGCAGGACCCATGGATACTCATGGACCTTCATGGATCCACATGGAAGGATCCACAGATCCTCATGGATCTTCATGGATGGAGAGAGCAGGATCCATGGATCATCAGGGATCCTCATGAATAGAGAGGACAGCATCCATGGATCCTCATGGATCCTGGTGGGAATGATGGAGAGGGCACCATCCATGGATCCATGTGGGAGTTTTGGAGAGGACAGGATCCATGGATCTTCATGGATGGAGAGGAGAGGATCCATGGATCCTGGTGGGAAGGATGGAGAGGACAGAATCCATGGATCCTCTTGGGAATGATGGAGAGGACAGAATCCATGGATTCTGGTGGGAATGATGGAGAGGACAGAATCCATGGATCCTGGTGGGAATGATGGAGAGGACAGAATCCATGGATCCTCATGGATCCTGGTGGAAATGATGGAGAGGGCACCATCCATGGATCCATGTGGGAGTTTTGGAGCGGGCAGGACCCATGGATCTTCATGGATGGAGAGGAGAGGATCCATGGATCCTCATGGATCCTCATGGGTCTTCATGGATGGAGAGGGCACCATCCATGGATTGTCATGGATAGAGACAGCAGGGTCCTTGGGTCCTCAGGGATGGAGAGGACAGGATCCATGGATCCTTAGGAGAATTTTGGAGAGAGCAGGATCCATGGATCCTCATGGATGGAGAGGGCAGGATCCATGGATCCTGGTGGGAATGATGGAGAGGGCAGGATCCATGGATCTTCATGGATCCTCATGGATGGAGAGGACAGAATCCATGGATCCTCATGGATCCTGGTGGGAATGATGGAGAGGGCACCATCCATGGATCCTCATGGATGGAGAGGGCAGGATCCATGGAGCCTGGTGGGAATGATGGAGAGGACAGAATCCATGGATCCTGGTGGGAATGATGGAGAGGGCAGGATCCATGGATCCATGTGGGAATGATGGAGAGGGCAGGGTCCATGGAGCCTGGTGGGAATGATGGAGAGGGCATGATCCATGGAGTCTCATAGATCTTCATGGATCCTCATGGATGAAGAGGGCACCATCCATGGATCCTGGTGGGAGTTTTGGAGAGGGCAGGACCCATGGATCCTCATGGATCCTCATGGATGGAGAGGAGAGGATCCATGGATCCTGGTGGGAATGATGGAGAGGACAGAATCCATGGGTCCATGGGTTCCCGGTGTGACACTGTTGCCATTCCCGGTGTGACACCGTTGCCATTCCCGGTGTGACGTCACCATTCCCGGTGTGACGTCACCGTTCCCGGTGTGACACCACCATTCCCGGTGTGACATCACCATTCCCGGTGTGACACCGCCATTCCCGGTGTGACATCACCATTCCCGGTGTGACGTCACCATTCCCGGTGTGACGCCGCCGTTCCCGGTGTGACGTCACCGTTCCCGGTGTGACACCGTTGCCGTTCCCGGTGTGACGTCACCGTTCCCTGATGCCACCATTCCCGGTGTGACGTCACCGTTCCCGGTGTGACGTCACCGTTCCCGGTGTGACACCGTCACCATTCCCGATGTGACGTGACCATTCCCGGTGTGACGCCACCATTCCTGGCATGACACCGCCATTCCCGGTGTGACATCACCGTTCCTGGTGTGACGTCACCATTCCCGATGTGACGTGACCATTCCCGGTGTGACGCCACCATTCCTGGCATGACACCGCCATTCCTGGTGTGACATCACCATTCCCGGTGTGACGTCACCATTCCCGGTGTGACACCGTTCCGTTCCCGGTGTGACACCGTTGCCATTCCCGGTGTGGCGCCGCCATTCCTGGTGTGACGTCACCATTCCCGGTGTGGCGCCGCCATTCCCGGTGTGACGCCACCATTCCCGGTGTGACACCACCATTCCCGGTGTGACGTCACCGTTCCCGGTGTGACACCGTCACCATTCCCGATGTGACGCCGCCGTTCCCGGTGTGACGTCACCATTCCCGGTGTGACACCACCATTCCCGGTGTGACATCACCATTCCCGGTGTGACATCACCATTCCCGGTGTGACATCACCGTTCCCGGTGTGACGCTGCCATTCCCGGTGTGACGTCACCATTCCCGGTGTGACGCCGCCGTTCCCGGTGTGACACCACCATTCCCGGTGTGACATCACCGTTCCCGGTGTGACACCGCCGTTCCCGGTGTGACGTCACCGTTCCCGGTGTGATGTCACCGTTTGTTGCCGGTGCCGTTGCAGCTGGGCCGGTACCTGGAGCAGAACCGGGCGGGCCTGGCCGTGCCCACGCTGGTGCTCTTCGCGCTGCAGGTCAGCAAGGCCCTGGCCTACCTGGAGGCCGTCAGCTGCGTCCACAGGTGGGAGCCGGGAATGGGATTGGGATTCGGGGTTTGGGGTTTGGGGTTTGGGGTTCGGGGTTTGGGGTTCGGGGTTTGGGGTTTGGGGTTTGGGATTCAGGGTTTGGGATTTGGGATTTGGGGTCTGGGGTTTGGGGTTCGGGTTCGGGGTTTGGGATTTGGGGTTCGGGGTTTGGGGCTCAGGCTTCGGGGTTTGAGAGTTGGGAGCAGGATTTGGGATTCGTGATTTGGGGTTCGGGGTTTGGGGTTTGGGGTTTGGGGTTTGAGATTTGGGATCGGGATTTGGGATTCGGGGTTTGGGGTTTGGGGTTTGGGGTTTGGGGTTTGGGAGTTGGGAGCAGGATTTGGGATTCGTGATTTGGGGTTTGGGGTTTGGGGCTTGGGATTTGGGATTCGGGATTTCGGGTTCGGGGTTTGGGGTTTGAGATGTGGGATCAGGATTTGGGATTTAGGGTTTGGGGTTTGGGATTTGGGGTTTGGGATTTGGGTTTGGGGTTGGGGTTTGGGGTTTGGGGTTTGGGGGTTGGGGTTTGGGGTTTGGGGTTTGGGGTTTGGGGTTTGGGGTTTGGGATTTGGGATTGGGGATGGGAATTCGGAATTTGGGATTTGGGATTTGGGATTTGGGATTTGGGATTTGGGATTTGCGATTTGGGGTTTGGGATTTGGGATTTGGGGTTTGGGAGTTGGGAGTTGGGATTTGGGATGGGAATTCGGGGTTCAGGGTTTGGGGTTTGGGGTTTGGGATTTTGGGTTTGGGGTCTGGGGCTTGGGATGGGAATTTGGGGTTTGGGTTTTGGGATTTAGGGTTTGGGGTTTGGGGTTTTGGGTTTGGGGTTCAGGATTGGGGATGGGAATTCGGGATTTGGGGTTTGGGATTTGGGGTTTGGAGTTTGGGAGGTGGGATTTGGGGTTTGGGGTTCAGGGTTTGGGGTTTGGGAGTTGGGATTTGGGATTCGGGATTTGGGGTTTGGGGTTTGGGAGTTGGGATTTGGGATTTGGGATTTGGGATTGAGGTTTGGGATTTAGGATTCAGGATTTGGCATTTGGGTTTGGGGTTTGGGGTTTGGGATTTGGGGTTTGGGATTTGGGGTTTGGGGTTTGGGATTTGGGATTTGGGATTTGGGGTTTGGGGTTTGGGGTTTGGGGTTTGGGGTTTGGGGTTTGAGATTCGGGGTTTGGGGTTTTGGGTTTGGGGTTCAGGATTGGGGATGGGAATTCGGGATTTGGAGTTTGGGGTTTGGGGTTTGGGGCTTGGGATTTAGGGTTTGGGTTTGGGAGTTGGGATTTGGGATGGGAATTCGGGGTTTGGGGTTTGGGGTTTGAGATGTGGGATCGGGATTTGGGATTCAGGGTTTGGGGTTTGGAGTTTGGGGTTTGGGGTTTGGGAGTTGGGAGTTGGGGTTTGGGATGGGAATTCGGGGTTTGGGGTTTGGGATTTGGGGTTTGGGGTTTGGGATTTAGGGTTTGGGGTTTGGGAGTTGGGATTTGGGATGGGAATTCGGGGTTTGGGGTTTGGGAGTTGGGTTTGGGGTTCAGGATTGGGGATGGGAATTCAGGATTTGGGGTTTGGGATTTGGGGTTTGGGTTTGGGAGGTGGGAGTTGGGAGTTGGGAGTTGGGGTTTGGGGTTTGGGATTTGGGGTTTGGGGTTTGGGGTTTGGGATTTGGGGTGGGAATTTGGGGTTTGGGGTTTGGGGTTTGGGGTTTGGGGTTTGGGGTTTGGGATTTGGATTTGGGATTTGGGATTTGGGGTTTGGGGTTTGGGGTTTGGCAGTTGGGGTTTGATATTGGGTTTGGGGTTCAGGGTTTTGGGTTTGGGGTTCAGGATTTGGGGATGGGAATTCGGGATTTGGGGTTTGGGATTTGGGGTTTGGGGTTTGGGAGTTGGGATTTGGGAGTTGGGATTTGGGGTTTGGGGTTTGGGATTTGGGGTTTGGGATTTGGGGTTTGGGGTTTGGGGTTGGGTTGGGAATTTGGGTTTGGGGTTTGGGGTTTGGGGTTTGGGATTTTGGGAGTTGGGAGTGTTGGAGTTGGGGTTTGGGGTTTGGGGTTTGGGAGTTGGGAGTTGGGATTTGGGATTTGGGGTTTGGGATTTGGGATTTGGGATTCAGGATTTGGGATTGAGGTTTGGGAGTTGGGATTCAGGACTTGGCATTTGGGTTTTGGGTTTTGGGGTTTGGGGGTTGGGATTTGGGGTTTGGGATTTGGAGTTTGGGATGTGGGATTTGGGTTTGGGGTTTGAGGTTTGAGGTTTGGGGATTGGGGTTTGAGGTTCGGGGTTCGGGGTTTGGGATTTGAGGTTCAGGCTTCGGGGTTTGGGAGTTGGGAGCAGGATTTGGGATTCGTGATTTGGGGTTTGGGGTTTGGAATTCGGGGTTTGGGGTTTGGGATTTGGGATTTGGGATTTGGGTTTGGGATTTGGGATTTGGGGTTTGGGATTTGGGAGTTGGGAGTTGGGATTTGGGATTTGGGATTTGGGAGCGGGATTTGAGATTTGGGGTTTGGGGTTTGGGATTTGGGGTTTGGGATTTGGGGTTTGGGATTTGGGATTTGGGAGCGGGATTTGAGATTTGGGATTTGGGATTTGATATTTGGGATTGAGGTTTGGGGTTTGGGATTTGGGATTTGGAAGTTGGATTTGGGATTTGGAGCGGGATTTGTGATTTAGGGTTTGGGATTCAGGATTCGGGATTCGGGATGGGGCTGGAGCCCCACGGAATTCTGGGACGGGTGGGGGAAGTTGGGGTGATGGATGGGGGGATGGTGGGAGATGGGGCAGGAGCAGGGGTGGGGAGATGCGGGAGCTGGGTGAGGGCTCTGCTCCATCCCATATCCCATTATCCCATATCCCATTATCCCATATCCCATTATCCCATTACCCCATTATCCCATTATCCCATTATCCCATTACCCATTCCAATCCCATTTACCCCAATATCCCATTACCCATTATCCATATCCCATATCCATTACCCATATCCCATTATCCCATATCATTATCCATATCCCATTATCCATTATCCCATTATCCCAATATCCCAATATCCCATTATCCCATATCCATTATCCCATATCCCATTATCCCATTACCCCATTATCCCAATATCCCATTATCCCAATATCCCATTACCCCATTATCCCAATATCCCATTATCCCAGTGTCCCATTATCCCATTATCCCATTATCCCATTATTCGGTTCCCATATCCCATTATCCCATTATCCCATTATCCCATATCCCATTACCCATTACCCATTATCCCATTACCCCATATCCCATTATCTCTTATCCATTATCCCATTATCCCATATCCATATCCATTATCCCATTATCCCGTTATCCCATATCCCCTATTCCATATCCCATTAATTATCCCATATCCCATATCCCACATCCCATTATCCCATATCCCATATCCCATTATCCCATATCCCATTATCCCATATCCCATTATCCCATTATCCCATATCCCATTACCCCAATATCCCATTATCCACCATATCCCATTATCCCATATCCCATTACCCATTTACCCCATTGTCCCATTATCACGTTATCCCATATCCCATATCCCATTATCCCATTATCCCATTATCCCATTATCCCTTGTCCCATTATCCCAGTGTCCCATTATCCATTACCCCATTATCCCATTATCCCATTATCCCATTATCCCATTACCCCAATATCCCATTATCCCATTATCCCATTACCCCAATATCCCATTATCCCATTATCCCATTATCCCATTATCCCATTATCCCATTATCCCATTATCCCATATCCCATTATCCCATTATCCCATTATCCCATTACCCCAATATCCCATTATCCCATTATCCCATTATCCCATTATCCCATTACCCCATTATCCCATTATCCCATTATCCCATTATCCCATTATCCCACTATCCCATTATCCCATTATCCCATTACCCCAATATCCCATATCCCATTATCCCATTATCCCATTATCCCATTATCCCATTATCCCATTATCCCATTATCCCATTATCCCATTACCCCAATATCCCATATGCCATATCCCATACCCCAAATCCCTTTATGATGTTATCCCATACCTGATATCCCATATCCCATTATCCCGGTATGCCGATATCCCCTATCCCAAATCCCAAATCCCACATCCCAAATCCCAAACCGCGTTAATTATCCCATGGATCCCAAATCCCATATCCCATAATCCCACGGATCCCAAATCCCAGGGACATCGCCGTCCGGAACATCCTGGTGGCCTCCACTGTCCATTATCCCATATCCCATATCCCACATCCCACATCCCATATCCCATATCCCATATCCCATATCCCATATCCCATATCCCACATCCCACATCCCATATCCCATATCCCATATCCCATATCCCATATCCCATATCCCACATCCCACATCCCACATCCCATATCCCATATCCCATATCCCACATCCCATATCCCAAATCCCATATCCCATATCCCACATCCCATATCCCATATCCCATATCCCATATCCAACATCCCATATCCCACATCCCATATCCCATATCCCAAATCCCACATCCGAAATCCCAATTCCCACAATCCCAATTCCCATAATCCCATTATCCCATAGATCCCAAATCCCATGGATCCCATATCCCAAATCCCAGATCCCACATCCGAAATCCCAATTCCCATAATCCCATATCCCTATTCCCAAATCCCATATCCCATATCCCACATCCCAAATCCCACATCCGAAATCCCAATTCCCATATCCCGTATCCCATATCCCATATCCCATATCCCATATCCCATATCCCATTATCCCATATCCCACATCCCATATCCCATATCCCATATCCCATATCCCATATCCCATATCCCACATCCCATATCCCATATCCCATATCCCAAATCCCACATCCGAAACCCCAATTCCCATAATCCCAATTCCCATCATCCCAATTCCCATAATCCCAAATCCCGAACCGCAGGGACATCGCCGTCCGGAACATCCTGGTGGCTCTTCCATCATCCCATATCCCCTATCCCATATCCCAAATCCCACATCCCATATCCCAAATCCCACATCTGAAATCCCAATTCCCATAATCCCCAATCCCACGGATCCCAAATCCCGAACCGCAGGGACATCCCCGTGCAGAACATCCTGGTGGCCTCCACTGTCCATTATCCCATATCCCATATCCCATATCCGAAACCCCAATTCCCATAATCCCAATTCCCATAATCCCAATTCCCACAATCCCAAATCCCGAACCGCAGGGACATCGCCGTCCGGAACATCCTGGTGGCCTCCCCGGAGTGCGTCAAGCTCGGCGACTTCGGCCTCTCGCGCTACATCGAGGATGAGGAGTACTACAAAGGTGGGATCCATCCCGCGGGATCGGGGATCCCGGGAATCCCTCGGGATGGCCGGGAATGGGGGAATTGTGGGATCGGGATCATTCCCGGCTCCTTCCAGCTTCCATCTCGCGCCTCCCCATCAAGTGGATGGCGCCGGAATCCATCAACTTCCGGCGCTTCACCACGGCCAGCGACGTCTGGATGTTCGGTGAGGGGCGGGAACGGGGCGGGATTCCGGGATTCTGGATCGGGTGGGATCTTGGGATTCAGAGTTGGGGAATTTTGGGATTCAGAGCTGGGAGATTCTGGGATTCAGAGTTGGGAGATTCCGGGATTCAGAGTTGGGGAATTTTGGGATTCTGGATTGTGTGGGATCTTGGGATTCTGAATCGTGTGGGATCTTGGGATTCAGAGTTGTGGGATTTTGGGATTCAGAGTTGGGGGATTCTGGGATTCAGAACTGTGGGATTCTGGGATTCAGAATTGGGGGATCCTGGGATTCAGAATTGTGGGATTCTGGGATTCAGAGTTGTGGGATTCTTGGATTCAGAGTTGGGGGATTCTGGGATTCAGAATCATGGGATCCTGGGATTCGTCATAATGGGGTGGGATTCTGGGATTCAGCTTTGTGGGGTGGGATCCTGGGATTCAGAATTGGGGGATTCTGGGATTCATAATTGGGGGATTCCGGGATTCTGGGTCGTGTGGGATCTTGGGATTCAGAGTTGGGGGATTCTGGGATTCAGAGTTGGGGGATTTTGGGATTCAGAGTTGTGGGATCTTGGGATTCAGAATTGGGGGATTCTGGGATTCAGAATTGTGGGATTCTGGGATTCAGAGTTGTGGGATTTTGGGATTCAGAATTGGGGGATTCTGGGATTCAGAGTTGTGGGATTTTGGGATTCAGAGTTGGGGGATTCTGGGATTCAGAATTGTGGGATTCTGGGATTCAGAATTGGGGGATCCTGGGATTCAGAATTGTGGGATTCTGGGATTCAGAATTGTGGGATTCTGGGATTCAGAACTGGGGGATCCTGGGATTCAGAATTGGGGGATCCTGGGATTCAGAGTTGTGGGATCCTGGGATTCAGAATTGGGGGATTCTGGGATTCAGAATCATGGGATCCTGGGATTTGTCATAATGGGGTGGGATTCTGGGATTCAGCTTTGTGGGGTGGGATCCTGGGATTCAGAATTGTGGGATTTTGGGATTCAGAATTGGGGGATCCTGGGATTCAGAGTTGTGGGATCCTGGGATTCAGAGTTGGGGGATTCTGGGATTCAGAGTTGGGGGATTTTGGGATTCAGAATTGTGGGATCCTGGGATTCAGAGTTGGGGATTTTTGGATTCAGAATTGTGGGATCCTGGGATTCAGAGTTGGATCCTGGGATTCAGAATTGAGGGATCTTGGGACTCAGAATTGGAGGATTGTGGGATTCAGAGTTGTGGGATTCAGAGTTGTGGGATTTTGGGATTCAGAATTGTGGGATTCTGGAATTCAGAACTGGGGAATTTTGGGATTCAGAATTGTGGGATCTTGGGTTTCAGAGTTACGGGATTTTGGGATTCAGAACTGGGGGATTCTGGGATTCGGAATTGTGGGATTCTGGGATTCAGAATTGGGTGACCTTGGGATTCAGATTTGTGGGATCATGGGATTCAGTTTTGTGGGATTCTGGATTCAGAATTGGGGGATCCTGAGATTCAGAATTGGGGGATCCGGGGATTTGTCATATTGGGTGGGATTCTGGGATTCAGCTTTGTGGGGTGGGATCCTGGGATTCAGAATTGTGGGATTCTGGGATTCAGAATTGTGGGATTCTGGGATTCAGAGTTGGGGGATTTTGGGATTCAGAATTGTGGGATCCTGGGATTCAGATTTGTGGGATCCTGGGATTCAAAGTGGGATTCTGCGATTCAGAGTTGTGGGATTCTGGAATTCAGAACTGGGGGATCCTGGAATTCAGAATTGAGGGATCCTGGAATTCCGAACTGGGGGATCCTGGGATTCAGAATGGGGGGATCCTGGGATTCAGAGTTGGATCCTGGATTCAGAACTGGGGATCTTTGGATTCCGAACTGTGGGATTCAAGGGTTCACCTTTGTGGGATTCTGGGATTCAGAGTTGGGGGATTCTGGGATTCAGAATGGGGCGTGGGGTCCCAGGATTCAGAATCACGGGGGTGGGATCCTGGGATTCAGAGTGGGATTCTGGGATTCAGAATTGGGGGATTCTGGGATTCAGAATTGGGGGATTCTGGGATTCAGAACTGTGGGATTCTGGGATTCAGAATTGGGGGATCCTGGGATTCAGAATAGTGGGATTCTTGGATTCAGAGTTGGGGTATTTTGGGATTCTGGATCGTGTGGGATCTTGGGATTCAGAGTTGGGGGATTTTGGGATTCAGAATTGGGGGATTCTGGGATTCAGAATTGGGGGATTCTGGGATTCTGAATCGTGTGGGATCTTGGGATTCAGAATTGGGGGATTTTGGGATTCAGAATTGGGGGATTCTGGGATTCAGAATTTTGGGATTCTTGGATTCAGAGTTGTGGGATTCTGGGATTCAGAGTTGTGGGATTCTGGGATTCAGAGTTGTGGGATTCTGGAATTCAGAATTGGGGATTCCAGGGTTCAGAATAATGGGATTCTGGGATTCAGAATATTGGGATTCTTGGATTCAGCGTTGGGGGATTGTGGGATTCAGAATTGTGGGATTCTGGGATTCAGAATCATGGGATCCTGGGATTTGTCATAATGGGGTGGGATTCTGGGATTCAGCTTTGTGGGTGGGATCCTGGATTCAGAATTGTGGGATCGTAGGATTCAGAACTGGGGGATTCTGGGATTCGAAATTGTGGGGTCCTGAGATTCAGATTTGTGGGATCCTGGGATTCGGAGTTGTGGGATTTTAGGTTACAGAGTTGGGGATTCAGGGATTCTGAATCGGGTGGGATCTTGGGATTCAGAGTTGGGGGATCCTGGGATTCAGATTTGTGGGATCCTGGGATTCAAAGTGGGATTCTGGGATTCAGAATTGTGGGATCCTGGGATTCAGAGTTGGATCCTGGGATTCAGAACTGGGGGATCCTGGGATTCAGAATTGGGGGATCCTGGGATTCAGAATCGTGGGATTCTGGGATTTGTCATAATGGGTGGGATTGTGGATTCAGATTTGTGGGATTCTGGGATTCAGAGTTGTGGAATTTTGGGATTCAGAATTGGGGGATCCTGGATTCAGAATTGGGGAATCTGAGATTCAGAGTTGGGGATTCTGGATTCAGCGTTGGGGATTCCAGGATTCAGAACTGTGGATTGTGGGATTCAGAGTTGGATCCTGGGATTCAGAATTGAGGGATCATGGAATTCAGAACTGGGGGATCCTGGGAATCAGAATTGGGGGATTCTGGAATTCAGAATCGGGGAATTCTGGGATTCAAAGTGGGATTCTGGGATTCAGAATTGAGGGATCCTGGAATTCAGAACTGGGGAATCCTGGGATTCCGAATGGGGTATCCCGGGATTTCCGCTGGATTCCCGATCCCCCCGTCCCCCTCAGGCGTGTGCGTGTGGGAGATCCTGAGCTTCGGCAAGCAGCCGTTCTTCTGGCTGGACAACAAGGACGTGATCGCGGTGCTGGAGAAGGGCGACCGCCTGCCCAAGCCCGACGCCTGCCCGCCCGTGCTCTACTCGCTGCTGACGCGCTGCTGGGACTACGACCCCGCCGAGCGGCCCCGCTTCCAGGAGCTCGTCTGCAGCCTCAGGTGGGCCTGGAATGGTGGAGGAACCATGGAAAGGGGTGGGAATGTTGAGGGGAAAAAGCTTGGAATTGGGAGTTTTCATGGGAAATGTTTGGTGTTGGAGGAGCCTTGGAGGAACCTTTGGAGGAACCTTTGGAGACCCTTTGGAAGGGGATGGGGTTGGAAGGGCTTTGGTTGCCAGGACAGGGTCTCCAAAGGGTCTCCAAAGGGTCTCCAAGGTTCCTCCAAGCCCAAATTCCAGGAGCTGCTCTGCAGCCTCAGGTGGGCCTGGAATTCTGGAAGATCCATGAAAGGGGTGGGAATGTTGAGAGGAAAAAGATGGGAAAAACCTTGGAGTTTTCACGGGAAAAGTTTGGTGTTGGAGGAGCCTTTGGCTTTGGTTCCCAGGACAGGGTCTCCAAAGGGTCTCCAAGGTTCCTCCAAGCCCAAATTCCAGGAGCTGCTCTGCAGCCTCAGGTGGGCCCGGAATGGTGGAGGAACCATGGAAAGGGGTGGGAATGTTGAGGGGAAAAAGCTTGGAATTGGGAGTTTTCATGGGAAAAGTTTGGTGTTGGAGGAACCTTTGGAGGAACCTTTGGAGGAACCTTTGGAGACCCTTTGGAAGGGGATGGGGTTGGAAGGGCTTTGGTTGCCAGGACAGGGTCTCCAAAGGGTCTCCAAAGGGTCTCCAAAGGGTCTCCAAGGTTCCTCCAAGCCCAAATTCCAGGAGCTGCTCTGCAGCCTCAGGTGGGCCCGGAATGGTGGAGGAACCATGGAAAGGGGTGGGAATTTTGAGGGGAAAAACCTTGGAATTGGGAGTTTTCATGGGAAATGTTTGGTGTTGGAGGAGCCTTTGGAAGGGGATGGGGTTGGAAGGGCTTTGGTTCCCAGGACAGGGTCTCCAAAGGGTCTCCAAGGTTCCTCCAAGGTTCCTCCAAGCCCAAATTCCAGGAGCTGCTCTGCAGCCTCAGGTGGGCCCGGAATGGTGGAGGATCCATGGAAAGGGGTGGGAATGTTGAGAGGAAAAAGATGGGGAAAACCTTAGAGATTTCATGGGAAAAGTTTGGTGTTGGAGGAGCCTTGGAGGAACCTTTGGAGGAACCTTTGGAGACCCTTTGGAAGGGGATGGGGTTGGAAGGGCTTTGGTTCCCAGGACAGGGTCTCCAAAGGGTCTCCAAAGGGTCTCCAAGGTTCTTCCAAGCCCAAATTCCAGGAGCTGCTCTGCAGCCTCAGGTGGGCCCGGAATGCTGGAAGATCCATGGAAAGGGGTGGGAATTTTGAGGGGAAAAAGCTTGGAATTGGGAGTTTTCATGGGAAATGTTTGGTGTTGGAGGAGCCTTTGGCTTTGGTTGCCAGGACAGGGTCTCCAAAGGTTCCTCCAAGGCTCCTCCAACACCAAACTTTTCCCATGAAAACTCCCAATTCCAAAGTTTTTCCCGGATTTTTCCCCCCACATTCCCAACCCTTCCATCCCTCCATGGATCCTCCAGAATTCCCATTTGGAGATGGAATTTTTTGCTTCTCAGGGAAGGCTCTGAACCCAAACTTTTCCATAAAAACTCCCGACCTCTCACTTTTCCAAACTTTTCCCCCCTCATTCCCAACCTTCCATCCTTCCATGAATCCCCGCAGGAATTCCCAGCCTTGGAGACCCTTTGGAGATGGAGGGTTTCAATTCTGAGGAAAAGGCTCCAAATCCAAAATTTTCCATTAAAATTCCTGATCTGAGGGTTTTTCCCAGATTTTTCCTCCACTTTCCCAACCGTTTCTTCCTTCCACGGATCCTCCGGCATTTCCAGCCTTGGAGAACCTTTGGAGGGTTTTGGTTGGAAGGGCTTTGGTTGCCAGGACAGGGTCCCCAAAGGTTCTCCAAAGGTTCTCCAAAGGGTCTCCAAGGTTCCTCCAAGGCTTCTCCAAGCCCAAATTCCAGGAGCTCGTCTGCAGCCTCAGGTGGGCCTGGAATGGTGGAGGAACCATGGAAAGGGGTGGGAATGTTGAGGGGAAAAATTGGGGAAAAACCTTGGAATTGGGAGTTTTTGTGGGAAAAGTTTGGTGTTGGAGGAACCTTGGAGGAACCTTTGGAGACCCTTTGGAAGGGGATGGGGTTGGAAGGGCTTTGGTTCCCAGGACAGGGTCTCCAAAGGTTTTCCAAAGGGTCTCCAAGGTTCCTCCAAGCCCAAATTCTCAGCAGCCTCAGGTGGACCTGGAATGGTGGAAGATCCATGGAAAGGGGTGGGAATGTTGAGGGGAAAAAGATGGGAAAAAGCTCGGAATTGGGAGTTTTCATGGGAAATGTTTGGTGTTGGAGGAACCTTGGAGGAACCTTTGGAGACCCTTTGGAAGGGGATGGGGTTGGAAGGGCTTTGGTTGCCAGGACAGGGTCTCCAAGGTTCCTCCAAGGTTCCTCCAAGCCCAAATTCCAGGAGCTGCTCTGCAGCCTCAGGTGGGCCTGGAATGCTGGAGGATCCATGGAAAAGGGTGGGAATTTTGAGGGGAAAAACCTCGGAATTGGGAGTTTTCATGGGAAGGTTTGGTGTTGGAGGAGCCTTTGGAGGAACCTTTGGAGACCCTTTGGAAGGGGATGGGGTTGGAAGGGCTTTGGTTCCCAGGACAGGGTCTCCAAAGGGTCTCCAAGGTTCCTCCAAGGCCAAATTCCAGGAGCTGCTCTGCAGCCTCAGGTGCACCCGGAATGGTGCAGGATCCATGGAAAACGGTGGGAATGTTGAGGGGAAAAAGATGGGAAAAAGCTCGGAATTGGGAGTTTTCATGGGAAATGTTTGGTGTTGGAGGAACCTTTGGAGACCCTTTGGAAGGGGAAGGTTCCTCCAAGCCCAAATTCCAGGAGCTCGTCTGCAGCCTCAGGTGGGCCTGGAATGGTGGAGGAACCATGGAAAGGGGTGGGAATGTTGAGGGGAAAAACCTTGGAATTGGGAGTTTTTATGGGAAAAGTTTGGTGTTGGAGGAGCCTTTGGAGGAACCTTTGGAGACCCTTTGGAAGGGGATGGGGTTGGAAGGGCTTTGGTTCCCAGGACAGGGTCTCCAAAGGGTCTCCAAAGGGTCTCCAAAGGGTCTCCAAAGGGTCTCCAAGGTTCCTCCAAGCCCAAATTCCAGGAGCTGCTCTGCAGCCTCAGGTGGGCCTGGAATGCTGGAGGAACCATGGAAAGGGGTGGGAATGTTGGGGGGAAAAAGATGGGAAAAAGCTCGGAATTGGGAGTTTTCGTGGGAAAAGTTTGGTGTTGGAGGAGCCTTTGGCTTTGGTTCCCAGGACAGGGTCTCCAAAGGGTCTCCAAAGGGTCTCCAAAGGGTCTCCAAGGTTCCTCCAAGCCCAAATTCCAGGAGCTCGTCTGCAGCCTCAGGTGGGCCTGGAATTCTGGAAGATCCATGGAAAGGGGTGGGAATGTTAGGGGGAATGTGGGAGAAAAATCGAGGAAAGATTTGATATTGGGAATTTTTATGGAGAAGTTTGGGTTCGGAAGCAGAACCCTCCAAAGGTTCTCCAAGGCTGGGAATTCCTGCAGGGATTCATGGAAGGATGGAAGGTTGGAATGTGGAGGAAAAATCTGGGAAAAAAAAACCTCAGATCGAGAATTTTAATGGAAAATTTTGGATTTGGAGCCTTTTCCTCAGAATTGAAACCCTCCATCTCCAAAGGGTCTCCAAGGCTGGGAATTCCTGCGGGGATTCATGGAAGGATGGAAGGTTGGGAATGAGGAGGAGAAAGTTTGGGAAAGTGAGAGATCAGGAGTTTTTATGGAAAAGTTTGGGTTCAGAGCCTTCCCTGAGAAGCAAAAAATTCCATCTCCGAATGGGAATTCTGGAGGATCCATGGAGGGATGGAAGGGGTGGGAATGTGGGGGAAAAAATCCGGGAAAAAGCTTGGAATTGGAGTTTTCATGGGAAAAGTTTGGTGTGGGAGGAGCCTTGGAGGAACCTTTGGAGACCCTTTGGAAGGGGATGGGGTTGGAAGGGCTTTGGTTGCCAGGACAGGGTCTCCAAAGGGTCTCCAAAGGGTCTCCAAGGTTCCTCCAAGGTTCCTCCAAGCCCAAATGCCTGGAGCTCGTCTGCAGCCTCAGGTGGGCCTGGAATGGTGGAGGAACCATGGAAAGGGGTGGGAATGTTGAGAGGAAAAAGATGGGAAAACCTTAGAGATTTCATGGGAAAAGTTTGGTGTTGGAGGAGCCCTTGGAAGGGGATGGGGTTGGAAGGGCTTTGGTTCCCAGGACAGGGTCTCCAAGGTTCCTCCAAGCCCAAATTCCAGGAGCTCGTCTGCAGCCTCAGGTGGGCCCGGAATTCTGGAAGATCCATGGAAAGGGGTGGGAATGTTGAGGGGAAAAAGCTTGGAATTGGGAGTTTTCATGGGAAATGTTTGGTGTTGGAGGAGCCTTTGGAAGGGGATGGGGTTGGAAGGGCTTTGGTTGCCAGGACAGGGTCTCCAAAGGGTCTCCAAGGTTCTTCCAAGCCCAAATTCTCGGCAGCCTCAGGTGGACCTGGAATGGTGGAGGAACCATGGAAATGTTGAGGGGAAAAACCTCGGAATTGGGAGTTTTCATGGGAAAAGTTTGGTGTTGGAGACCCTTTGGAAGGGGATGGGGTTGGAAGGGCTTTGGTTCCCAGGACAGGGTCTCCAAAGGGTCTCCAAGGTTCCTCCAAGCCCAAATTCCAGGAGCTGCTCTGCAGCCTCAGGTGGGCCCGGAATGCTGGAGGAACCATGGAAAGGGGTGGGAATGTTGGGGGGAATGTGGGAGAAAAATCGAGAAAAAATTCAAGATTGGGGACTTTTTATGGAGAAGTTTGGGTTCAGAACAAAACCCTCCAAAGGGTCTCCAAGGCTGGAAATGCCGGAGGATCCATGGAAGGAAGGAACGGTTGGGAATGGGGAGGAAAAATCTGGGAAAAAAAACCTCAGATCAGGAATTTCAATGGAAAAATTTTGGATTTGGAGCCTTTTCCTCAGAATTGAAACCCTCCATCTCCAAAGGGTCTCCAAGGCTGGGAATTCCTGCAGGGATTCATGGAAGGATGGAAGGTTGGGAATGGGGAGGAAAAAGTTTGGAAAAGTGAGAGGTCGGGAGTTTTTATGGAAAAGTTTGGGTTCAGAGCCTTCCCTGAGAAGCAAAAAATTCCATCTCCAAATGGGAATTCTGGAGGATCCATGGAGGGATGGGAGGGTTGGGAATGATGGGGAAAAATCTGGAATTTTTGAATTTTGATGGAAAATTTTGGGTTCAGAAGATTTCCTTGGAAGCCAAACCTTCCAAAGGGGCTCCAAGGCTGGGAATTCTGGAATGGGATGGAGAGATGCGAATGTTGAGGGGAAAAATCTGGGAAAAACTTTGGAATTGGGAATTTTTATGGAAAATTTTGGATTTAGAGCCTTTCCTCAGAATGGAAACGCTCCAATTCCAAAGGGAATTCTGGAGTGGGATGGAGGGTTGGGAACGAGGATGAAAAATCTGGGAAAATCTTTGGGAATTGGGAATTTTTATGGAAAACTTTGGATTTAGAGCCTTTGCTGAGAATTGAAACCTTCCAACCCCAAAGGGAATTCTGGAGTGGGATGGATTGGTGGGAACGAGGATGGAAAATCCGGGAAAAACTTTGGGATTGGGAATTTTTATGGAAAATTTTGGATTTAGAGCCTTTGCTGGGAATTGAAAACCTCCAATTCCAAAGGGAATTCTGGAGGATCCATGGAGGGTTGGGAATGATGGGTAAAAATCTGGAATTTTTGAATTTTTATGGAAAATTTTGGGTTCAGGAGATTTCCTGGGAATCCAAACCTTCCAATTCCAAAGGGAATTCTGGAGAATCCATGGAGAGATGGATTGGTGGGAATGTGGATGAAAAATGTGGGAAAAACTTTGGGAAATTGGGAATTTTGATGGAAAATTTTGGATTTAGAGCCTTTGCTGGGAATTGAAAACCTCCAATTCCAAAGGGAATTCTGGAGGATCCATGGAGGGTTGGGAATGATGGGTAAAAATCTGGAATTTTTGAATTTTTATGGAAAATTTTGGGATCAGAAGATTTCCTGGGAATGATGGGTAAAAATCTGGAATTTTTGAATTTTTATGGAAAATTTTGGGATCAGAAGATTTCCTGGGAAATCCAAACCTTCCAAGGGGTCTGCAAGGCTGGGAATTCTGGAATGGGATGGAGAGATGGGAATGTTGAGGGGAAAAATCTGGGAAAAATTTTGGGATTGGGAATTTTTATGGAAAATTTTGGATTTAGAGCCATTCCTGGGAAAAGAAACCTTCCAACCCCAAAGGGAATTTAGGAGTGGGATGGAGGGTTGGGAACGAGGATGAAAAATCCGGGAAAAATCTTTGGGAATTGGGAATTTTTATGGAAAATTTTGGATTTAGAGCCATTCCTCAGAATCCAAACCCTCCAATTCCAAAGGGAATTCTGGAGGATCCATGGAGGGATGGAAGGGGTGGGAATGTGGGGGAAAAAATCCGGGAAAAACTTTGGGAATTGGGAATTTTTATGGAAAATTTTGGATTTAGCGCCTTTCCTGGGAATCCAAACCCTCCAATTCCAAAGGGAATTCTGGAGGATCCATGGAGGGATGGGAGGGTTGGGAATGATGGGTAAAAATCTGGAATTTTTGAATTTTTATGGAAAATTTTGGGTTCAGAAGATTTCCTGGGAATCCAAACCTTCCAAAGGGGTCTCCAAGGATGGGAATTCTGGAATGGGATGGAAGGGTTGGGAATGTGGGGAAAAATCTGGGAAAAACTTTGGGATTGGGAATTTTAATGGAAAATTTTGGATTTAGAGCCGTTCCTGGGAATCCAAACCTCCAATTCCAAAGGGAATTCTGGAGGATCCATGGAGGGATGGATTGGTGGGAATGTGGATGAAAAATCTGGGAAAAATTTTCGAATTTGAAATTTTTATGGAAAATTTTGGATTTAGAGCCGTTCCTCAGAATTGAAACCCTCCAGCTCCAAAGGGAATTCTGGAGGATCCATGGAGGGTTGGGAATGATGGGTAAAAATCTGGAATTTTTGAATTTTTATGGAAAATTTTGGGATCAGAAGATTTCCTGGGAAATCCAAACCTTCCAAAGGGGCTCCAAGGCTGGGAATTCTGGAATGGGATGGAGAGATGGGAATGTTGAGGGGAAAAATCTGGGAAAAACTTTGGGATTGGGAATTTTTATGGAAAATTTTGGATTTAGAGCCGTTCCTCAGAATCGAAACCCTCCAATTCCAAAGGGAATTCTGGAGGATCCATGGAGAGATGGATTGGTGGGAATGTGGATGAAAAATCTGGGAAAAACTTTGGAAATTGGGAATTTTTATGGAAAATTTTGGATTTAGAGCCTTTCCTGGGAATCCAAACCCTCCAATTCCAAAGGGAATTCTGGAGGATCCATGGAAGGATGGAGGGTTGGGAATGATGGGTAAAAATCTGGAATTTTTGAATTTTTATGGAAAATTTTGGGTTCAGAGCCATTCCTCAGAAACGAAACCTTCCAATTCCAAAGGGAATTTAGGAGTGGGATGGAGGGTTGGGAACGAGGATGAAAAATCCGGGAAAAACTTAGGAATTGGGAATTTTTATGGAAAATTTTGGATTTAGAGCCTTTCCTCAGAATGGAAACGCTCCAATTCCAAAGGGAATTCTGGAGGATCCATGGAGGGATGGAGGGTTGGGAATGATGGGTAAAAATCTGGAATTTTTGAATTTTTATGGAAAATTCTGGATTTAGAGCCATTCCTGGGAATCAAAACCCTCCAACCCCAAAGGGAATTTAGGAGTGGGATGGAGGGTTGGGAACGAGGATGAAAAATCCGGGAAAAATCTTTGGGAATTGGGAATTTTTATGGAAAATTTTGGATTTAGAGCCGTTCCTGGGAATCCAAACCCTCCAATTCCAAAGGGAATTCTGGAGGATCCATGGAGGGTTGGGAATGATGGGGAAAAATCTGGAATTTTTGAATTTTTATGGAAAATTTTGGATTTAGAGCCATTCCTGGGAAAAGAAACCTTCCAACCCCAAAGGGAATTTAGGAGTGGGATGGAGGGTTGGGAACAAGGATGAAAATCCGGGAAAAACTTTGGGATTGGAATTTTTATGGAAAATTTTGGATTTAGAGCCGTTGCTCAGAATTGAAACCCTCCAATTCCAAAGGGAATTCTGGAGGATCCATGGAGGGATGGGAATGATGGGTAAAAATCTGGAATTTTTGAATTTTTATGGAAAATTTTGGGATCAGAAGATTTCCTGGGAAATCCAAACCTTCCAAGGGGTCTCCAAGGCTGGGAATTCTGGAATGGGATGGAGAGATGGGAATGTTGAGAGGAAAAATGTGGGAAAAGCTTTGGGATTGGGAATTTTTTGGAAAATTCTGGATTTAGAGCCGTTCCTCAGAATCGAAAGCCTCCAATTCCAAAGGGAATTCTGGAGGATCCATGGAGGGATGAAGGGTTGGGAATGATGGGTGAAAATCTGGAATTTTTGAATTTTTATGGAAAATTTTGGGTTCAGGAGATTTCCTGGAATCCAAACCTTCCAAAGGGGCTCCAAGGCTGGGAATTCTGGAATGGGATGGAGAGGTGGGAATGTGGATGGAAAAATCTGGGAAAATCTTTGGAAATTGGGAATTTTTATGGAAAATTTTGGATTTAGAGCCGTTCCTCAGAATTGAATCACTCCAATTCCAAAGGGAATTCTGGAGAATCCATGGAGGGATGGAGGATTGGGAATGATGGGTAAAAATCTGGAATTTTTGAATTTTTATGGAAAATTTTCGATTTAGAGCCAAACCTGGGAAACGAAAGCTTCCAACCCCAAAGGGAATTCTGGAGTGGGATGGAGGGTTGGGAACGAGGATGAAAAATCTGGGAAAATCTTTGGGAATTGGGAATTTTTATGGAAAACTTTGGATTTAGAGCCTTTGCTGAGAATTGAAACCCTCCAATTCCAAAGGGAATTCTGGAGGATCCATGGAGGGATGGGAATGATGGGTAAAAATCTGGAATTTTTGAATTTTTATGGAAAATTTTGGATTTAGAGCCATTCCTGGGAAAAGAAACCTTCCAACCCCAAAGGGAATTTAGGAGTGGGATGGAGGGTTGGGAACGAGGATGAAAAATCCGGGAAAATCTTTGGGAATTGGGAATTTTTATGGAAAACTTTGGATTTAGAGCCTTTGCTGAGAATTGAAACTTTTGAATTCCAAAGGAAATTCTGGAGGATCCATGCAGGGATGGAGGGTTGGGAATGATGGGTAAAAATCTGGAATTTTTGAATTTTTATGGAAAATTTTGGATTTAGAGCCATTCCTGGGAAACGAAACCTTCCAACCCCAAAGGGAATTGAGGAGTGGGATGGAGGGTTGGGAACGAGGATGAAAAATCCGGGAAAAATCTTTGGGAATTGGGAATTTTTATGGAAAATTCCCGCATTTTCCCCCTCCCCGCAGCGACATCCACCTGATGGAGACGGAGCTGGCGCAGGAGCAGCAGAGGAGCGGCCGCCACCGAGCCCCCAAAATCCTGGAGCCCTTCCCGGAGCCGCCTCCCAAGGTCGGGAATGCTTTGGGAAATTTCGGGAATTTTTCCCCGCGAAAATTCGGGAATTTTTCCTGAAAAATCCAGGAAAAAATTCCAATTTTTTGGCCGCATTCCCACAGCCCAGCCGGCCCATGTACAAGCCGCCATCCCATAATAACCTGCTGGCGCCCCAGCTGCAGTTCCAGGTGAGGAATTCCGGGATTTTTTGGGAATTTTTGGGGGTTTTTGTCCATGGGGAATCGAGGAGGGGAAAGGGATTGGGGAGTTTGGGGTGCGGCCAAAAATCCAAACCCCAAAATCCACCCGGGGGTTTGGGATCCATCCCAAAAAATTCCTGGAATATTTCTGAAAAATCCAGGTTATTCCAAAATATCCCCAAATATCCACAAATGTTCTGAACTATTCCGAAATAGCTGAGAAAAATCCCAAAAAATCCCAAAATATTCTAAAAGATTCCAAATATCCCAGAATATTCCAAAATATCCTCAAATATCCCCAATATCCCCAAATATTCCAAACTATTTCAAAATATCTGAAAAAATCCCAAAATATCCCAGAATATCCCAAAATATTCCCAAATATCCCAGAATATCCAAAAATCCCCCAGAATATTCCAAAGTATTCCCAAATATCCCAAAATATCCCAGAATATTTTGAAAATCCCAAATTATTCCAAAATATCCCCAAATATCCCAGAATATTCCAAAAATTCCCAAAATATCCCAAAATATCCCAGATTATTCCAAAATATCCCCAAATGTTCTGAACTATTCCAAAATAGCTGGAAAAAAATCCCAAAATATCCCAAAATATTCTAAAATATTCCAAATATCCCAGAATATCCCAAAATATCCCAAAATATTCCAGATTATCCTAAATATTCCAAAATATCCCAGAATATTCCAAAAATTCCCAAAATATCCCAAAATATTCCAGATTATTCCAAAATATCTGAAAAAAATCCCAAAAAATCCCAAAATATTCTAAAAGATTCCAAATATCCCAGAATATTCCAAAATATCCCCAAATATCCCCAAATATTCCAAACTATCCCAAAATAGCTGAAAAAATCTGAAAATATTCCAGAATATCCCAAAATATTCCAAAATATCCCAGAATATCCCAAAATATTCCCAAATATTTCAAAATATCTCAAAATGTCCCAAAATATTCCAAAATACCCGAAAATATTCCAAACTATCCCAAAATATTCCAAAGTATCCCCAAATATTCTGAAATATTCCAAAATATCTGAAAAAAAATCCCAAATATCCCAAAATATTCCAAATATCCCAGAATATCCCAAAATATCCTCAAATATCCCCAAATACCCCAAAATATTCCAAATTATCCCAAAATAGCTGAAAAAAATCTGAAAATATTCAAAAATATCCCAAAATATCCCAGAATATCCAAAAATACCCCAGAATATTCCAAAGTATTCCCAAATATCCCAAAATATCCCAGAATATTTTGAAAATTCCCAAAGCATTCCAAAATATCCCAGAATATCCCAAAATATCCCAAAATATCCCAGAATATCCCAGATTATTCCAAAATATCCCCAAATATCCCCAAATGTTCTGAACTATTCCAAAATATCTGAAAAAAAATCCCAAAATATCCCAAAATATTCCAAATATCCCAGAATATCCCAAAATATCCTCAAATATCTAAAATACCCCAAAATATCCCAAATTATCCCAAAATATCTGGAAAAATCTTAAAATATCCCAAAATATCCCTGAATCCAGTACAATATCCCAAAATAACGCCGAATATCCCAGAATACCCAAAATTATCCCAAAATATTCCAAATATTCCAAACTCTCCCAAAATTCCTGAAAAAAACCCCCAAAATTTCCAAAAACATCAAAAATTTCCCAAAATGTCCCAAGGCCGCTTCCGATCCCCATCCCAATCCCGGGGTTGGGTTCCGGCGCCGTTCCCGCTCTGCCCGCGCTCCGGCTCCGTCCGTCTGTCCGTCTGTCCCTGTGTCCGTCTGTCCGTGTGTCCGTCCATGTGTCCATCCGTGTGTCCAGCCGTCTGTCCATCCGCGTGTCCATCCACATGTCCATCCGCACATCCCTCCGTGTGTCCATCCGTGTGTCCGTCCATTTTTCCATCCGTGTGTCCGTGCATTTGTCCATCCGTGTGTCCATCCATGCGTCCATCTGTGTGTCTGTCCGAGTGTCCGTCTGTGTGTCCATCCGTGCATCCCTCCGGCGTCCATCCGAGTGTCCGTCTGTGTGTCCGCATGTCCGTCTGTGCATCCGTCCATGCATCCATCCGTGTGTCCGTCCGTGCATCTGTCCGTGCATCCGTCCATGTGTCCGTCCGTTTGTCCATCCGTGTGTCCATCCATGTGTCCATCCGTGTGTCCATCCATGTGTCCATCCA
The DNA here is from genome assembly GCF_028769735.1 of Zonotrichia leucophrys gambelii. Taxonomy (NCBI): domain Eukaryota; kingdom Metazoa; phylum Chordata; class Aves; order Passeriformes; family Passerellidae; genus Zonotrichia; species Zonotrichia leucophrys. Next base: position 114,056,150 of record NC_088172.1, read on the forward strand.
TGTGTCCATCTGTGTGTCCATCCATGCATCCATCCCTGTGTCCGTGCGTCCATCCGTGCGTCCATCCGTGTGTCCATCTGTGTGTCCATCCCTGTGTCCATCCATGTGTCCATCCGTGTGTCCATCCGCGTGTCCATCCATGTCTGCATCCCTGTGTCCATCCATGTGTCCATCCCTGTGTCCACCCGCACATCCATACATGTTCCATCCATGTTCCATCTGTGTGTCCATCCATGTGTCCGTCTGTCTGTCCATCCACGTGTCTGTCCGTGTGTCCATCCCTGTGTCCCTCCATGCATCCATCCATGTGTCCATCCGTGTGTCCATCCTTGTGTCCGTCTGCGTATCCATCTGCACGTCCATCTGCGTGTCCGTCTGTGCACCCCTCCGGCATCCATCCATGTGTCCGTCCCTGTGTCCATCCGTGTGTCCGTCCGCGTGTCCGTCCGTCCACCCATGTGTCCGTGCGTGTGTCCATCCGCACATCCATACATGTTCCATCCATGTTCCATCTGTGTGTCCATCCACGTGTCCATCTGTGCATCCATCCACGTGTCCGTCCGTGTTTCCATCCATGTGTCCGTCCGTGTGTCCGTCCATGTGTCCATCCGTGTGTCCATCCGCACATCCATACATGTTCCATCCATGTGTCCATCTGTGCATCCATCCACGTGTCCGTCCGTGCGTCCGTCCGCACTAACCTGGCTCCCGTTGCCGCCATTCCCGTTGCTGCCGCTCCCGCCGTTCCCGTTGCCTCCATTATTCCCGGCGTTCCCGGCGTTCCCGTTGCCGCTGCTGTTCCCGTTCCCGGCTTTCCCGGCGCTCCGGGCCGGCGCTCCGTTTGTCCATCCCTGTGTCCGTCCATGTGTCCGTCCATTTGTCCGTCCATGTGTCCATCCAGGTGTCCATCCCTGTGTCTGTCCTCGTGTCTGTCCGAGTGTCCGTCCATGTGTCCATCCATGTGTCCATCTGTGTGTCTGTCCCTGTGTCCATCCATGTGTCCATCCGTGTGTCCATCTGTGTGTCTGTCCGTGTGTCCATCCATGTGTCCATCCCTGTGTCCACCCGCACATCCATACATGTTCCATCCATGTGTCCATCTGTGTGTCCATCCCTGTGTCCATCTGTGCATCCATCCATGTGTCCATCCGTGTGTCCATCCGCGTGTCCATCCATGTGTCCATCCGTGTGTCCATCCCTGTGTCCATCCCTGTGTCCGTCCGTGTGTCCGTCCGTGTGTCCGTCCGCACATCCATACATGTTCTATCCATTTTCCATCTGTACATCCATCCCTGTGTCCGTCCGTGTGTCCATCCATGTGTCCATCCATGTGTCCATCCGTGTGTCCGTCCGTGTGTCCGTCCATGTGTCCATCCGCGTGTCCATCCATGTGTCCATCTGTGCATCCATCCACGTGTCCATCCATGTGTCCATCCGTGTGTCCGTCTGCGTATCCATCTGCACGTCCATCTGCGTGTCCGTCCGTACATCCGTCCGTGTGTCCGTCCGTGTGTCCGTCCGTGTGTCCATCCATGTGTCCATCCTTGTGTCCATCCATGTGTCCATCTGTGTGTCCATCCGTGCATCCCTCCTTGCGTCCATGTGTCCGTCCTTGTGTCCATCGATATGTCCGTGTGTCCATCCGTGTGTCCATCCCTGTGTCCATCCATGTGTCCATCCATGTGTCCATCCGTGTTCCATCCATGTGTCCATCTGTGCATCCATCCATGTGTCCGTCCATGTTTCCATCCGTGTGTCCATCCGTGTGTCCATCCCTGTGTCCATCTGTGTGTCCATCCGTGTGTCCATCTGTGTGTCCATCCACGTGTCCGTCCGTGTGTCCATCCATGTGTCCATCCGTGTGTCCGTCCATGTGTCCCTCCGTGTGTCCATCCATATGTCCGTGTGTCCGTCCGTGTGTCCATCCCTGTGTCCATCCATGTGTCCATCCATGTGTCCATCCATGTGTCCATCTGTGCATCCATCCATGTGTCCATCCGTGTTTCCATCCGCGTGTCCATCCATGTCTGCATCCATGTGTCCAGCCATCTGTCCATCCATGTGTCCATCCGTGTGTCCATCCATGCATCCATCTGTGCGTCCGTCCGTGTGTCCATCCATGCGTCCATCCATTTGTCCATCTGTGTGTCCATCCACGTGTCCGTCCCTGTTTCCATCCGTGTGTCCATCCGTGTGTCCATCCGCACATCCATACATGTTCCATCCACGTGTCCATCTGTGCATCCCTCCATGTGTCTGTCCATTTGTCCGTCCATGTGTCCGTCCGTTTTTCCGTCCGTGTGTCCATCCATGTGTCCATCCCTGTGTCCATCCATGTGTCCGTCCGTGTGTCCATCCGTTTGTGTGTCCATCCGTGCATCCCTCCGGCGTCCATCCGTGTGTCCGTCCCTGTGTCCGTCCGCGTGTCCATCCATGTGTCCATCCACACATCCATACGTGTTCCATCCATGTTCCATCTGTGCATCCATCCACGTGTCCGTCCCCGTGTCCATCCCCATGTCCGTCCGTCTGTCCATCCACGTGTCCATCCGTGTGTCCATCTGCTTGTCCATCCGTGTGTCCATCCATGTGTCCATCCATGCATCCATCCATTTGTCCATCTGTGTGTCCATCCCTGTGTCCATCTGTGTGTCCATCCATGTGTCCATCCGTGTATCTGTCCGTCTGTCCATCCATGTGTCCATCCGTGTGTCCATCCATGTGTCCGTCCATGTGTCCATCTGTCTTCCATCCATGTGTCCATCTGTGCATCCATCCATGTGTCCGTCCGTGTGTCCGTCCCTGTGTCCATCCCTGTGTCCATCCATGTGTCCGTCCGTGTGTCCATCCATGTGTCCATCCATGTGTCCATCCGTGTGTCCATCCATGTGTCCATCCCTGTGTCCATCTGTGTGTCCATCCATGTGTCCATCTGGGCGTCCATCCACATGTCCGTCCGTGCGTCCGTCCGCGCTAACCTGGCTCCCGTTGCCGCCGCCATTCCCGTTGCCGCCGCCGCTATCGCCGTTCCCGTTGCCGCCGCCGTTCCCGGCGTTCCCGGCGTTCCCGGCGTTCCCAGCTGCCCGAGGGTCTCTGTGCCAGCTCCCCGGCCCTGGCCAGCCCCGCCGAGGTGCCGAGCGCGGCCCTGTCCCGCCGGACGCCGCCCCCCGCCCGCCACGGCCCCTTCAAGAGGCGCAGCGTCCGGGTAAGCGCCGAATTCCGCATCCCGAGGGATTCCCGAGCCTCGGAAACCGCTCCGGGATCGGCCCCGGTGGGATCCTGCATGCCGGAGGAATTCCCAAATCCTTAAAAATCCTTCAGAGATCATTCCCTGGTGGGATCCTGCATGCCAGAGGAATTCCCAAATCCTTAAAAATCCTTCAGAGATCATTCCCTGGTGGGATTCGGCATCCGGAGGAATTCCCAATCCTCAAAAATTTTCCATTTTTGGGGTCTGCTTCCCATTGGGATTTGGCATCTGGAGGAATTCCCAATCCTCAAAAATTCGTCCCATTGTTGGGATCCATTTGAATCCACTTCCCACTGGGATTCGGCATCCAGAGGAATTTTCAATCCTCAAAAATTTTCCCAGTTTTGGGATCCATTGTGATTGATTTCCCATTGGGATTTGGCATCTGGAGACCCTCCCAATCCTCACAAATTTTTCCATTTTTAGGGTCTGCTTCCCATTGGGGTTTGTGATCCAGAGGAATTCCCAATCCTCAAAAATTGTCCATTTTTGGGATCTTCTTCCAGTTGGAATTTGGCATCCAGAGGAATTCCCAAATCCTTAAAAATCCTTGTCCCGGTAGGATCCTGCATGCCAGAGGAATTCCCAGTCCTCGAAAATCCTTCACAAATTGTCCCAGTGGGATTTGGGGTCGGAGGAATTCCCAGTCTCAAAAATGGATCTTCTTTCCATTGGAATTTGAGATCCAGAGGAATTCCCAATCCCCAAAAACCATCCCATTGTTGGGATCCTCTTCCAGTTGGGATTCGGCATCTAGAGGAATTCCCGAGCCTCGGAAATCCCTCCGAGATCCCCCCCGGTGGGATCCTGCATGCCAGAGGAATTCCCAAATCCTTAAAAATCCTTCAGAGATCATTCCCTGGTGGGATCCTGCATGCCAGAGGAATTCCCGAGCCTCAAAAATCCTTCACGAATTGTCCCGGTGGGATCCTGCATGCCAGAGGAATTCCCGATCCTCAAAATCCTTCAGAGATCATTCCCTGGTGGGATCCTGCATGCCGGAGGAATTCCCGATCCTCTAAAATTGTCCAATTTTTGGGATCTTCTTCCCATTGGAATTTGGGATCCAGAGGAATTCCCGATCCTCAAAAATTGTCCCATTGTCGGGATCCTCTTCCAGTTGGGATTCAGCATCCAGAGGAATTTCTAATCCTCAAAAATCTTCTTGTTGAGATCTCCTTCCCATTGGGGTTTGGGATCCAGAGGAATTCCCAATCCTCAAAAATTCTCCAATTTTGGGGATCTTCTTCCCATTGGAATTTGAGATCCAGAGGAATTCCCAATCCTCAAAAATCCTTCAGAGATCATTCCCTGGTGGGATTCGGCATCCGGAGGAATTCCCAATCCTCAAAAATGGTCCAATTTTTTGGGGTCCTCTTCCCATTGGAATTTGAGATCCAGAGGAATTCCCAATCCTCAAAAATTGTCCCATTGTTGGGATCCACTTCCCATTGGGATTTGGCATCTGGAGGAATTCCCAATCCTCAAAAACCATCCCAATTTTGGGGTCTGCTTCCCATTGGTTTTGGGGATCCAGAGGAATTCCCGATTCTCAGAAATCCTCAAAAATTGTCCTGGTGGGATTTGGCATCCAGAGGAATTCCCAGTCCTGAAAAATCCTTCACAAATTGTCCCGGTGGGATTTGGTGTCCGGAGGAATTCCCAGTCTTCAAAAATTGTCCCATTTTTGGGATCCATTGGGTTCCACCTCCCATTGCCATTTGCCATGGGGAGGATTTCCCAATCCTCAAAACTTTTTCCATTTTTGGGGTCTGCTTCCCATTGGGGTTTGTGATCCAGAGGAATTCCCAATCCTCAAAAATCATCCCATTGTTGGGATCCTCTTCCAGTTGGGATTCGGCATCCAGAGGAATTCCCAGTCCTGAAAAATCCTTCACAAATTGTCCCGGTGGGATTTGGTGTCCGGAGGAATTCCCAATCCTCAAAAATCCCTCAAAAGTCATCCTGGTGGGATTTGGCATCCGGAGGAATTCCTGATCCTCAGAAATCCTCAAAAATTGTCCCAGTGGGATTCGGCACCTGGAGGAATTCCCAAATCCTTAAAAATCCTTCACAAATTGTCCCGGTGGGATTTGGGGTCCGGAGGAATTCCCAATCCTCAAAAATGGATCTTCTTTCCATTGGAATTTGAGATCCAGAGGAATTCCCAATCCTCAAAAATTGTCCCATTGTTGGGATCCTCTTCCAGTTGGGATTCGGCATCTGGAGACCCTCCCAATCCTCAAAAACCATCCCAATTTTGGGGATCTTCTTCCCATTGGAATTTGAGATCCAGAGGAATTCCCAATCCTCAAAAATTGTCCCATTGTCGGGATCCTCTTCCAGTTGGGATTCAGCATCCAGAGGAATTCCCAAGCCTCGGAAACCGCTCCGAGATCGTTCCCCCGGTGGGATCCTGCATGCCAGAGGAATTCCCAAATCCTTAAAAATCCTTCAAAGATTGTCCCGGTGGGATCCTGCATCCCGAGGAATTCCCAAATCCTTAAAAATCCTTCACAAATTGTCCTGGTGGGATCCTGCATGCCAGAGGAATTCCCAAATCCTTAAAAATCCTTCAGAGATCATTCCCTGGTGGGATTTGGTGTCCGGAGGAATTCCCAGTCCTCGAAAATGGATCTTCTTTCCATTGGAATTTGAGATCCAGAGGAATTCCCAATCCTCAAAAATTGTCCCATTGTTGGGATCCTCTTCCAGTTGGGATTCCGCATCCCGAGGAATTCCCGAGCCTCGGAAACCGCTCCGGGATCGGCCCCCCGGTGGGATCCTGCATGCCGGAGGAATTCCCAAATCCTTAAAAATCCTTCAAAGATTGTCCCAGTGGGATCCTGCATGCCAGAGGAATTCCCAGTCCTTGAAAATCCTTCACAAATTGTCCCGGTGGGATTTGGTGTCCGGAGAAATTCCCAATCCTCAAAAATGGTCCAATTTTTTGGGATCTTCTTCCCATTGGGGTTTGGGATCCAGAGGAATTCCCAATCCTCTTAAATTGTCCCATTGTTGGGATCCTCTTCCAGTTGGGATTCGGCATCCAGAGGAATTCCCAAATCCTCAAAAATCCTTCACAAATTGTCCCGGTGGGATTTGGTGTCCGGAGGAATTCCCGATCCTCAAAAATTGTCCAATTTTTTGGGATCTTCTTCCCATTGGAATTTGAGATCCAGAGGAATTCCCAGTCCTCAAAAACCGTCCCATTGTTGGGATCCTCTTCCAGTTGGGATTCAGCATCCAGAGGAATTCCCAGTCCTCAAAAATCCTTCAGAGATCATTCCCTGGTGGGATTCAGCATCTCAGAGGAATTCCCAATCCTCAAAAATCCTTCACAAATTGTCCCGGTGGGATTTGGCATCCGGAGGAATTCCTGATCCTCAGAAATCCTCAAAAATTGTCCCAGTGGGATTCGGCACCTGGAGGAATTCCCAGTCCTCAAAAATCCTTCACAAATTGTCCCGGTGGGATTTGGTGTCTGGAGGAATTCCCAATCCTCAAAAATTGTCCAATTTTGGGGATCTTCTTCCCATTGGAATTTGAGATCCAGAGGAATTCCCAATCCTCAAAAACCATCCCATTGTTGGGATCCTCTTCCAGTTGGGATTCGGCATCCGGAGGAATTCCCAATCCTCAAAAATCTTCTTGTTGAGATCTCCTTCCCATTGGTTTTTGGGATCCAGAGGAATTCCCAATCCTCCAAAATTGTCCCCTTGTTGGGATCCTCTTCCAGTTGGGATCCTGCATGCTGAGGAATTCCCAAATCCTTAAAAATCCTTCAGAGATCATTCCCTGGTGGGATCCTGCATGCCAGAGGAATTCCCGAGCCTCAAAAATCCTTCACAAATTGTCCCGGTGGGATTTGGTGTCCGGAGGAATTCCCAATCCTCAAAAATGGTCCCATTGTTGGGATCCTCTTCCAGTTGGGATTCGGCATCCGGAGGAATTCCCAATCCTCAAAAATCCCTCAAAAGTCATCCTGGTGGGATTTGGCATCCGGAGGAATTCCCAATCCTCAAAAATGGTCCAATTGTTGGGATCTTCTTCCCATTGGAATTTGAGATCCAGAGGAATTCCCAATCCTCCAAAATTGTCCCATTGTTGGGATCCTCTTCCAGTTGGGATTCGGCATCCAGAGGAATTTCCAATCCTCAAAAATCTTCTTGTTGAGATCTCCTTCCCATTGGGGTTTGAGATCCAGAGGAATTCCCAATCCTCTAAAATTGTCCCATTGTTGGGATCCTCTTCCAGTTGGGATTCGGCATCCAGAGGAATTCCCAGTCCTCAAAAATCCTTCACAAATTGTCCCGGTGGGATTTGGTGTCCAGAGGAATTCCCAATCCTCAAAAATGGTCCCATTGTTGGGATCTTCTTCCCATTGGAATTTGAGATCCAGAGGAATTCCCAGTCCTAAAAATCCCTCCCATTTTTGGGATTTGGGATTTAGGATGCCCTCCCAATCCTAAAAATCCATCCCATTTTTGGGATTTATATCCGGATGCCTTCCCAATCCTAAAAATCCATTCCATTGTTGGGATTTGGGATCCGGATGCCTTCCCAATCCTAAAAATCCATTCCATTTTTGGGATTTGGGATCCAGATGCCTTCCCAATCCTAAAAATCCATCCCACTTTTTGGGATTTGGGATTTAGGATGCCTTCCCAATCCTAAAAATCCATCCCATTTTTGGGATTTGGGATTTGGAGGAATTCCCAGTCCTAAAAATCATCCCATTTTTGGGATCTGCTTCCTGTTGGGATTTGGGATCTGGAGGAATTCCCAATCTTCTAAAATCCATCCCATTTTTGGGATTTGGGATCCGGATGCCTTCCCAATCCTAAAAATCCATTCCATTTTTGGGATTTGGGATCTGGAGGAATTCCCAATCCTCAAACTCCATCCCCTTGTTGGGATTTGGGATTTAGGATGCCTTCCCAATCCTAAAAATCCATCCCACTTTTTGGGATCTGCTTCCCATTAGGATTTGGGATTTTTATTTTTCTCTCCTTTTCTCCATTTCCCCATTTTTCCCCATTTTCTACCCTTTTCCCTCTTTAACCTCTTTTTCCCACTTTCCTCCTTTTTTCCCCCTTTCCCCCAAATTTTCCTTTCCCCAGTTTTTCCCCTTCCTCCCCCTTTTCCCATTTTCTCCTCCTTATTTTTCCCCTTTTTTCCCCACCATTCTCCCTTTTTCCTTTTTCTCCTCCTTTTTCTTTCTTTATCCCAAATTTTCCCCTTTTCCCCCCTTTTATCTTTTTTCCCCTTGTTCCTTTCCCTTTGTCCCCATTTCTCCTTTTTTTCCCCTTTTTCTCTTTTTCCCCTTTTTCCTCCTTTCCCATTTTTTCCCCTTTTCCATTCTCCCCCATTTTCCCCCTTTTTTCCCCCTTTTTCCCCATTTTTCCCATTTTTCCTCCTTTTCCCCCCTTTCCCTCCTTTATCCCCATTTTTCTTGCTATTCTCCTTTTCCCATTATTCTCCCTTTTCTCACCATTTCCCACTTTATCCCATTTTCCCCATTTTTTCTCCTTTATCCCCCTTTTTTCATCTTTTCTCATCTTTTCCCATTTTCTCTTTATTTATCCCCATTTCCCCTTTATTCTCCTTTTCCCCTTCCCCCCCTTTTCCCCATTTTTCCTCTTTTCCCCCCTTTTCCCCCTTTATACTTTTCTCCTTTTCCCCTTTTTTCCCCCTTTTCCCATTTTTTTTCCTTATCCTCCCTTTTCTTCCCATTTTCCCCTTTTTGATTCTTTTTTCCCGTTTCTCCTTTTTTCTCCTTTTCCCTTTTCCCCATTTTCCCCTCTTTTCCCCATTTCCCTCCTTTCCTCCTTTCCACCATTTTCTCCTTTTCCCTTTTCCCCCCTTTTCTTCCCTTTCCCCCTTTTCCCCCTTTTCTCTTTTTTCCCTTTTTTTTCCTTTATCCCCTTTTCCTCTTTCCCCCTTTTCCCCCTTTTCTCTTTTTTCCCTCTTTCCCCTTTATCCCCCTTTATCCACATTTCCCCCTTTACCCCCATTTCCCCCTTTTTCCCCTTTTTTCTCCTTTTCCTCGCCTTTTCCCCTCTTCCCCCTTTTCCTCTTTTTTCCCTCTTTCCCCCTTTTCTCCCCTTTTCCCTTTTTCCCTTTCCCCCTTTTCCCAATTTCCCCCATTTTTCTTTATCCCTTTTCCCCTTCCCCCATTTCCCCCTTTTTTCCCCTCTTTCCCCTTTTCTCCTTTTTTCCTTTTCCCCCTTTCCTCATTTTTCCCTTTTCTCCCCTTTCCCCCCTTTCTTCCTCTTTCCTCCTTTTCCCCCATTTTTCTCCTTTTATCTCTTTGTCCCTTTTTCCCCCTTTTTCCCCCTTTTTTCCCCTTTTTGCCCTTTACCCCCTTTCCCCATTTTCCCCCTTTTCCCCTTTTCCCCCTTTTTCCCTTTCCCCCCTTTTCCCCTTTTTCCAATTTTTCCCTTTTCCCCCTTTTTCCCTTTTCCCCCTTTTCCCCTTTTCCCAATTTTTCCCTTTTTCCCCTTTTCCCCCTTTCCCCCCTTTTCCTCCACCCTCTCCAAACCCACACTGGCAACCCCTCCCTATAAATTAATCAATTCCTCACCATTAATTAATTCAACAATTCCCTTAATTCCCCTTAATTACCCGCCCGTCATTCCCCACCCCTCAGCCCCCATTCCCGCCGTGTGTGGGTTTATTTTTTTCCCGGGAAAACACCCCGAAATTCCCGATTTTTGGCAGGAGGAGGATTTCCAGCGCCCCTCGAGCCGGGAGGAGGCGCAGCAGCTGCTGGAGCTGGAGCGGCTGCGCGTGGAGCAGGCCATGGAGAGGCAGCAGAGGGAGATGCTGGAGGACCAGCGGTGGCTCCAGCAGGAGGTCCAGAGCCTGGTCAGTCATCCCCAAAAAATTCCCAAAAATTTCCCCAAAAATTTCCCAAAAAATTCCCAAAAAATTCCCCAAAAATCCATCGGGAATCAGCTCCTCCTGGGATGGGTTGGGTGGGGATCACAGACAGTTCACGGTTCCTCCAGGGTTCCTGGAGAAATTCCAGGATGGGTTGGGTGGGCAGGGACCTCAAAGGAGATGTTGGAGGACCAACAGTGGCTCCAGCAGAAGGTCCAGAGCCTGGTCAGACATCCCCAAAAAATTCCCAAAAAATTCCCAAAAGTTTCCCCAAAAATTTCCCCAAAATTCCCAAAAGTTTCCCCAAAATCCATCGGGAATTGCCCCTCGTGGGATGGGATCACGTCGTGGTTCCAATCCTGATGTTCTGCGGTTCCTCCAAGGTTCCTGGACCATTCCAGGATGGGTTGGGTGGTCAGGGACTCAAAGGAGATGCTGGAGGACCAGCGGTGGCTCCAGCAGGAGGTCCAGAGCCTGGTCAGACATCCCCAAAAAATTCCCAAAAAATTCCCAAAAGTTCCCCAAAAATTCCTCGGAAATTGCCCCTCGTGGGATGGGATCACGTCATGGTTCCAATCCCGATGGTTCGCGGTTCCTTGGGGGTTCCTGAACAATTGGGGACCTCAAAGGAGATGCTGGAGGACCAACAGTGGCTCCAGCAGGAGGTCCAGAGCCTGGTCAGACATCCCAAAAAATTCCCAAAAAATTCCCAAAAGTTTCCCCAAAATCCATCAGGAATTGCCCCTCGTGGGATGGGATCACGTCATGGTTCCAATCCCGATGGTTCGCGGTTCCTCCAGGGTTCCTGAACAATTGGGGACCTCAAAGGAGATGCTGGAGGACCAACAGTGGCTCCAGCAGGAGGTCCAGAGCCTGGTCAGACATCCCCAAAAAATTCCCAAAAAATTTCCCCAAAATTCCCAAAAGTTTCCCCAAAAATTTCCCCAAAATTCCCAAAAGTTTCCCCAAAAATCCATCGGGAATTGCCCCTCGTGGGATGGGATCACGTCGTGGTTCCAATCCCGATGGTTCGCGGTTCCTCCAGGGTTCCTGAACAATTGGGTGGGCAGGGACCTCAAAGGAGATGCTGGAGGACCAGCGGTGGCTCCAGCAGGAGGTCCAGAGCCTGGTCAGACATCCCCAAAAATTCCCAAAAATTCCCCAAAAATTCCCAAAAGTTTCCCCAAAATCCATCGGGAATTGCCCCTCGTGGGATGGGATCTCACCATGGTTCCAATCCCGATGGTTCGCGGTTCCTCCAGGGTTCCTGAACAATTGGGGACCTCAAAGGAGATGCTGGAGGACCAGCGGTGGCTCCAGCAGGAGGTCCAGAGCCTGGTCAGACATCCCCAAAAATTCCTGAAAAATTCCCAAAAGTTTCCCCAAAAATTTCCCCAAAATTCCCAGAAGTTTCCCCAAAATCCATCAGGAATTGCCCCTCGTGGGATGGGATCTCGTCATGGTTCCAATCCCGATGGTTCGCGGTTCCTCCAGGGTTCCTGAACAATTGGGTGGTCAGGGACTCAAAGGAGATGCTGGAGGACCAACAGTGGCTCCAGCAGGAGGTCCAGAGCCTGGTCAGACATCCCCAAAAATTCCCAAAAAATTTCCCCAAAATTCCCAAAAGTTTCCCCAAAAAATTCCCAAAAAATTCCCCAAAAATTCCCCAAAAATCCATCGGGAATTGCCCCTCGTGGGATGGGATCACGTCGTGGTTCCAATCCTGATGTTCTGCGGTTCCTCCAGGGTTCCTGGAGAAATTCCAGGATGGGTTGGGTGGGAAGGGACCTCAAGGATCACTGGTGGCCTCAGCAGGAGGTCCAGAGCCTGGTCAGACATCCCCAAAAAATTCCCAAAAATTCCCCAAAAATTCCCCAAAAATTTCCCCAAAATTCCCAAAAGTTTCCCCAAAAATCCATCGGAAATTGCCCCTCGTGGGATGGGATCTCACCATGGTTCCAATCCCGATGGTTCGCGGTTCCTCCAGGGTTCCTGGAGCATTCCAGGATGGGTTGGGTGGGCAGGGACCTCAAGGATCACTGGTGGCTCCAGCAGGAGGTCCAGAGCTTGGTCAGTCATCCCCAAAAAATTCCCCAAAAATTTCCCCAAAATTCCCAAAAGTTTCCCCAAAATCCATCAGGAATTGCCCCTCCTGGGATGGGATCTCATTGTGGTTCCAATCCCGATGGTTCGCGGTTCCTCCAGGGTTCCTGAACAATTGGGGACCTCAAAGGAGATGCTGGAGGACCAGCGGTGGCTCCAGCAGGAGGTCCAGAGCCTGGTCAGACATCCCCAAAAAATTCCCAAAAAATTCCCAAAAGTTTCCCCAAAAATTTCCCCAAAATTCCCAGAAGTTTCCCCAAAAATCCATCGGGAATTGCCCCTCGTGGGATGGGATCTCACCATGGTTCCAATCCCGATGGTTCGCGGTTCCTCCAGGGTTCCTGAACAATTGGGGACCTCAAAGGAGATGCTGGAGGACCAGCGGTGGCTCCAGCAGGAGGTCCAGAGCCTGGTCAGACATCCCAAAAAAATTCCCCAAAAATTTCCCCAAAATTCCCAAAAGTTTCCCCAAAAATTTCCCCAAAATTCCCAAAAGTTTCCCCAAAATCCATCGGGAATTGCCCCTCGTGGGATGGGATCTCACCATGGTTCCAATCCTGATGGTTCGCGGTTCCTCCAGGGTTCCTGGAGAAATTCCAGGATGGGTTGGGTGGGCAGGGACCTCAAAGGAGATGCTGGAGGACCAGCGGTGGCTCCAGCAGGAGGTCCAGAGCCTGGTCAGACATCCCAAAAAATTCCCCAAAAATTTCCCCAAAATTCCCAAAAGTTTCCCAAAAATTCCTCAAAAATTCCCAAAAATCCATCAGGAATCAGCTCCTCCTGGGATGGGTTGGGTGAGGATCACGCCATGGTTCCAATCCCGATGGCTCGCGGTTCCTTGGAGGTTCCTGGAGAATTCCAGGATGGTTTGGGATGGGATCCATGGACCTTCAATCCCAATTCCCACCATCCCAGGGTGATCCAAACCCACCCTTGGGTGCTCCCAGGGATTCTCTGGGAATTCCAGCCCAGCCAGGAATCCCTTCCCAAGATCCCAAAATCCCAAACTTCCCGTTCCCAGGGAATTCCCTCCATCCCCAGCCTGGCATTGGATCCATCCCCATCCCGATTCCTCCTTGAGAAGGAATTTTGGGATCCGGGGACTCCACAATCCAAAGAAATATTTGGAATTTTGGGCAACTTCAAGACATTTTCAGTTCCACTTTATTATTATTATTTTTACTATTTTGAATATGAGATTTTTTCCCCTTTTCCCATTTTCCCCCATTTTCCCCAATTTTCCCCAATTTTCCCCAATTTTCCCCAATTTTCCCCAAATTTTCCCAATTTTCCCCAATTTTCCCCAATTTTTCCCACATTTTTCCCAATTTTCCCCCACCTCACCCCATCTTTTTCCCATTTTTCCAGGATCCCAAGGTGTTCCTGAACAACAACATTCCCCCGGTGAGTAATCCCTGGAAAATCCCTGGAAAAAATCCCAAATTTTTTTTTTAGGGAATTTTTTTTGGGGGGGAAATATCTGAAATCTCCTCCTTCCCGTTCTAATCAATATTTATTTGTTAATGGATTTGGGAAAATTATCCAGAAAATTGGGAAATCCCAAGAAAATTGGATCTCAGGATCCTTCCCGACATTCCAGCAGGAATTTCTTCCCTTTATCCCAAATTTTGGGGCTTTTCCTCCCTCCATCCCAAATTTTTGGCATTTCCTCCCTCCATCCCAAATTTTGAGGCTCCTCCTCCCTCCATCCCAAATTTTAGGGCTCCATCCCAAATTTTGGGGCGTTTCCTCCCTCCATCCCAAATTTTGGGGCGTTTCCTCCCTCCTTCCCAAATTTTGGGACATTTCCTCCCTCCATCCCAAATTTTAGGGTTCCATCCAAAATTTTGTGGCGTTTTCTCCCTCCATCCCAAATTTTCAGCATTTCCTACCTCCATCCCAAATTTTGGGACATTTCCTCCCCTTTTTCCCAAATTTTGGGACATTTCCTCCCTCCATCCCAAATTTTGGGGCTCCTCCTCCCTCCATCCCAAATTTTGGGGTTCCTCCTCCCTCCATCCCAAATTTTGGGGTTTCTCCTCCCTCCATCCCAAATTTTGGGGCTTTTCCTCCCTTTTTCCCAAATTTTTGGCATTTCCTCCCTCCATCCCAAATTTTGGGGCTTTTTTTCCTTCCATCCCAAATTTTGGGGCGTTTCCTCCCTTTTTCCCAAATTTTGGGACATTTCCTCTCTTTATCCCAAATTTTGGGGCTTCTCCTCCCTCCATCCCAAATTTTAGGGCTCCATCCCAAATTTTGGGGGGTTTCCTCCATTTATCCCAAATTTTGGGGCATTTCCCCCCTCCATCCCAAATTTTGGGTGTTTCCCCCCTCCATCCCAAATTTTGGGGCGTTTCCTCCCTCCATCCCAAATTTTGGGACATTTCCTCCCTCCATCCCAAATTTTGGGGCATTTCCTCCCTCCATCCCAAATTTTGGGACATTTCCCCCCTCCATCCCAAATTTTGGGGCGTTTCCTCTCTTTATCCCAAATTTTGGGGCATTTCCTCCCTCCATCCCAAATTTTGGGGCTTTTTTTCCTTCCATCCCAAATTTTCAGCATTTCCTCCCTCCATCCCAAATTTTGGGGTTCCTCCTCCCTGCATCCCAAATTTTGGGGTTTCTCCTCCCTCCATCCCAAATTTTGGGGTTCCTCCTCCCTCCATCCCAAATTTTGGGGCTTTTCCTCCCTCCATCCCAAATTTTGGGACATTTCCTCCCTCCATCCCAAATTTTAGGGCTCCATCCCAAATTTTGGGGTTTCTCCTCCCTCCATCCCAAATTTTGGGGTTCCTCCTTCCTTTATCCCAAATTTTGAGGCTCCTCCTCCCTCCATCCCAAATTTTGGGGCATTTCCTCCCTCCATCCCAAATTTTCGGCATTTCCCCCCTCCATCCCAAATTTTAGGGCGTTTCCTCCCTTTATCCCAAATTTTGGGGCTTTTCCTCCCCTTTTTCCCAATTTTTGGGGCGTTTCCTCCCTTTTTCCCAAATTTTGGGGCTTTTTTTCCTTCCATCCCAAATTTTGGGGTGTTTCCTCCCTCCATCCCAAATTTTGGGGCTTTCTTTCCCTCCATCCCAAATTTTGGGGCTTTCTTTCCCTCCATCCCAAATTTTGGGGCATTTCTTCCATTTATCCCAAATTTTGGGACATTTCCTCCATTTATCCCAAATTTTGGGGCTCCTCCTCCCTCCATCCCAAATTTTGGGACATTTCCTCCCTCCATCCCAAATTTTGGGGTTTCTCCTCCCTCCATCCCAAATTTTCAGCACTTCCCCCCTCCATCCCAAATTTTGGGGCATTTCCTCTCTTTATCCCAAATTTTTGGGCATTTCCTCCATTTATCCCAAATTTTGGGGCTCCTCCTCCCTCCATCCCAAATTTTAGGGCTCCATCCCAAATTTTGGGGCATTTTCTCCCTCCATCCCAAATTTTCGGCATTTCCCCCTCCATCCCAAATTTTGGGGCATTTCCTCCCTCCATCCCAAATTTTGGGGCTTTTTTTCCTTCCATCCCAAATTTTGGGGTTTCTCCTCCCTCCATCCCAAATTTTGGGGTTTCTCCTCCCTCCATCCCAAATTTTGGGGTGTTTCCTCCCTTTTTCCCAAATTTTGGGCTTTTTTTCCTTCCATCCCAAATTTTGGGGCATTTCCTCCATTCATCCCAAATTTTGGGGCTCCTCCTCCCTCCATCCCAAATTTTGGGGCTCCTCCTCCCTCCATCCCAAATTTTGGGGCTTTTTTTCCTTCCATCCCAAATTTTGGGGCGTTTCCTCCCTTTTTCCCAAATTTTGGGGCTTTTTTTCCTTCCATCCCAAATTTTGGGGCATTTCCTCCCTCCATCCCAAATTTTGGGGCGTTTCCTCCCTTTTTCCCTATTTTTGGGGCGTTTCCTCCCTTTTTCCCAAATTTTGGGGTTTCTCCTCCCTCCATCCCAAATTTTGGGACATTTCCTCCCTCCATCCCAAATTCTGGGGTGTTTCCTTCCTTTTTCCCAAATTTTGGGACATTTCCTCTCTTTATCCCAAATTTTGGGGCTTCTCCTCCCTCCATCCCAAATTTTAGGGCTCCATCCCAAATTTTGGGGGGTTTCCTCCATTTATCCCAAATTTTGGGACATTTCCTCCCTCCATCCCAAATTTTGGGGCATTTCCCCTCTTTATCCCAAATTTTTGGGAATTTCCTACCTCCATCCCAAATTTTGGGGCGTTTCCTCCCTCCATCCCAAATTTTGGGGTTCCTCCTTCCTCCATCCCAAATTTTGGGACATTTCCTCCCCTTTTTCCCAATTTTTGGGGCGTTTCCCCTCTTTATCCCAAATTTTGGGGTGTTTCCTCCCTCCATCCCAAATTTTGGGGCTTTTTTTCCTTCCATCCCAAATTTTGGGGCATTTCCTCCATTCATCCCAAATTTTGGGATTCTTCGTCCCTCCATCCCAAATTTTCGGCATTTTCCCCCTCCATCCCAAATTTTGGGGTTTCTCCTCCCTCCATCCCAAATTTTCGGCATTTCCCCCCTCCATCCCAAATTTTGGGGCTCCTTTGCCCTCCATCCCAAATTTTGGGGCTCCATCCCAAATTTTGGGGTTTCTCCTCCCTCCATCCCAAATTTTGGGGCTCCTCCTCCCTCCATCCCAAATTTTAGGGCTCCATCCCAAATTTTGGGGTTCCTCCTTCCTTTATCCCAAATTTTTGGGCTCCTCCTCCCTCCATCCCAAATTTTAGGGCTCCATCCCAAATTTTGGGGCGTTTCCTCCCTTTTTCCCAAATTTTGGTGTCTCTAATTCCCGATTTTTTCCCCCCTTTCAGCTCCTCCCGGAGAAGGAGACGGATTACAGTGAGTTCCTCCCGATTCCCACCCGGAATTTTCCTCGGGAATGTTTTTCCCCCCACCCACGAGTGAAATTCCCATTTTTTTCCCGAAAGCTGGGAAAACTTTGGGATCGTGATCCCGGGGGTTTCGTGGCATTCCCGCGGGTTTTTTCCCGGAATTTTCTGGAATGATTTTCCCTCCTTTTTTCCCAGCGCAATTCACGGGGCCGCCCCAGAAACCGCCGAGACTCGGGGCTCAGGTAAGACCCGGCGTGGATCCGGATCCGGATCCGGATCCGGATCAGGGATCGGGAAATCCCAAAGAATTCCAGGATGGTTTGGGCGGGGAAGGGACCTTGAAGATCCCGGAGGGATCCAGCTTTTCCTTGGACATTCCCAGGGATTCTCTGGATCCAGGAATTCCTTCCCAAGATCCCAAAATCCCAAAATCCCAAAATCCCAAAATCCCAAAATCCTGACCCTGTCCTGCCATTCCAGGCCATTTTCCCAAATCCCTCTGGGTTGGATCCATCCCCATCCCGATTCCTCCTTGAGAAGGAATTTTGGGATTCAGGGATTTCTCTGGGAATTCCGGACTCCAGGAAGGGTCTCCCTTCCCTTTTCCATCCCTGAATTCCATAAAAATCCCTCGGGATGGATCCTGAGTGTCCCAGAATCCCGGAATGGTTTGGGATGGGATCCATGGACCTTCAATCCCATCCCATTCCATGGGCACGGAATTCCAGGTTTCTCCAATCCCCATCCCAACCTTTCTCAGGGATGGCACCACCACAACCCCGGTGGACAATTGTTGATTTTTCCCGTTTTTCCTGGGATTCCTGATCCCATTATCCCTGTTATCCCAGAATTCCTGATCCCATTTACCCTGTTATCCCGGGATTCCCGATCCCGTTATCCCTGTTATCGCAATCCCATGATCCCATTTTTTCCTAGAATTTCCGATCCCGTTATCCCGTTACCCCTGTTATCCTGGAATTCCTGTGATCCCATTATCCCTGTTATCCCTGGTTTCCCGGAATTCCTGATCCCGTTATCCCCGTTATCCTGATCTTGTTATCCCTGTTATCCTGGAATTCCTGATCCCATTATCCCATTTTTCCTGGAATTTCTGATGCCGTTACCCCTGTTATCCTGGAATTCCCATGATCCCATTATCTCTGTTATCTCTGTTTTCCTGGAATTCCTGATCCTGTTATCCCCATTTTTCAAGCAATTCTCGATCCCATTATCCCTGTTTTTCCAGTTTTCCCAGAATTCCTGATCCCGTTATCCCTGTTAACCTGGAATTCCTTATCTCTGTTATCCCAGAATTCCTGATCCCATTTTCCCTGTTATCCCGGAATTCCCAGTACTGTTATCCCTGTTTTTACCAGAATTGCTGTTATCCCATTTTTCCCGGCATTCCCACCCCGTTATCCCAGTTATCCCATTATCCCATATCCTGTTATCCCCGGTATCCCAGAATTCCTGATCCCATTATCCCTGTTATCCTGGAATTCCTGATCCCATTATCCCCGTTATCTCTGTTATCCCTGTTATCCTGTTATCCGGATCCTGTTATCCCTGTTATCCCAGAATTTCTGATCCCGTTATCCTGGCATTCCCTATCCCCTTTTCCCTGTTATCCTGGGATTCCTGATCCCATTATCCCATTTTTCCTGGAATTCCTGATCCCGTTATCCGTGATCCCGGTATCCCTGTTACCCTGGAATTCCCGATCCTGTTATCCCTGTTATCCCAGAATTCCTGATCCCATTATCCATGTTATCCCTGTTATCCCAGAATTCCTGATCCCATTATCCATGTTATCCCTGTTATCCCGGAATTCCTGATGCAGTTATCCCTGTTATTCCCGTTATCTCTGTTAACCCTGTTATCCCCATCCTGTTATCCCTGTTATCCCAGAATTCCTGATCCCATTATCCCTGTTATGCTGGAATTCCTGACCCCGTTATCCCTGTTATCCCCGTTATCCCGACATTCCCATTATCCCGGTTTTTTTTCCCAGCTCCAGCCCATCCAGACGGTGCTGAGACCGCTCGCAGCACGGCGTGACGGAATTCCTGATCCCATTATCCCCGTTATCCTGGAATTCCTGACCCCGTTATCCCCGTTATCCCCATTATCCCGAAATTCCAACATTCCCATTATCCCGATTTTTCCCAGTTTTTCCCAGCTCCGCCATCCACCCGGTTAACTCGCAGGATGCGGTGACCTGTGTCACCGCATCCCCGAATTCCTGATCCCATTATTCCCATTATCCCTGTTATCCTGGAATTTCTGATCATGTTATCCCGGAATTCCAACATTCCCATTATCCCGTTTTTCCCAGTTATTTTCAGCTCCAGCCCTCGGTACGCGCCCATCGCTCGTGACCCCTCAGACGTTACGGCGCGTGACGGAATTCCTGATCCCATTATCCCCGTTATCCTGGAATTCCTGACCCATTATCCCCATTATCCCGTTATCCGGATCCGTTATCCCTTATCCCAGTTATCTGACGTTCCTGGCATCCCTTATCCCTTTTTCCCTGTTATCCGATTCCCAATCCCTGTTATCCCGGATTCCTGATGCCGTTATCCCTGTTATCCCCGTTATCTCTGTTAACCTGTTATCCCATCCTGTTATCCCAGTTATCCCAGAATTCCTGACCCATTATCCCCTTATCCTGGAATTTGACCCCGTTATCCCCTTATCCCCGCTATCCCGACATTCCATATCCCGTTTTTCCCAGTTTTTTTCCTGTTTTTTTTCCCAGCTCCAGCCGATCCAGCCGGCGCCGACGGCGCTCCGTGACCGCTCTCAGGACGCGGTGTACGGCGGCGTGACGGAATTCCTGATCCCATTATCCCTGTTATCCTGGAATTCCTACCCGTTATCCCGTTATCCCGCTATTCCGACATTCCCATTATCCCGGTTTTTCCCGGTTATTTTCCCAGCTCCAGCCCATCCAGCCGGCGCCCACGGCGCTCCGTGACCGCTCTCAGGACGCGGTGTACGGCGGCGTGACGGAATTCCTGATCCCATTTATCCCGTTATCCCCGTTATCCCCGTTATCCCCATTATCCCGGAATTCTGACATTCCCATTATCCCGGTTTTTTCCCGGTTTTTTTTCCCAGCTCCAGCCCATCCAGCCGGCGCCGACGGCGCTCCGTGACCGCTCTCAGGACGCGGTGTACGGCGGCGTGACGGAGCTGGTGCGCGCGGTGCTGCAGCTCAAGGACGACATCGCCCGCGCGCCCCCCGACAGACACGTCCTGGCCGTCAAGGTGGGACAGAATTCCCACCCGGAATTCCCACCCGGAATTCCCACCCGGAATTCCCACCCGGAATTCCCACCCGGAGATTCCCACCCGGAGATTCCCAGGAAATCCCCGGGATGGTTTGGGGTGGGATCCGTGGAGCTTCAATCCCAATTCCCACCATCCCAGGGTGCTCCAAACCCACCCTTGGGTGCTCCCAGGGATTCTCTGGGAATTCCAGCCCAGCCAGGAATCCCTTCCCAAGATCCCACCATCCCAAGCTCCCAAAATTCCCACTGGAAGCCATTCCCTGCCTCCTGCCCCTCCAGCCCTTGCCCAAATCCCAAATTTCAGCTCTGGAATCCCAAATTTCCCTCTGGAAAAGGCTCCAAGGATTTCCTGGATCCTTCCCTGATCCAGCTGCACATTCCCAGCTCTGCCAGCCTGGCACTGGATCCAAACCCATCCCGATTCCTCTTGAGAAGGAATTTTGGGATTCAGGAAATTCCCTGGGAATTCAGGACTCCAGGAAGGGTCTCCCTTCCCTTTTCCATCCCCAATTCCATTGAAAATCCCTTGGGATGGATCCTGAGTGTCCTTGATCCCAGAATGGTTTGGGATGGGATCCCTGGACCTTCAATCCCATCCCAGGGACACTTCCCACCATTCCAGGGTGATCCAAACCCACCCTTGGACACTGCCAGGGATTCTCTGGGAATTCCAGCAGCCAGGATCCTTCCAGATCCACATCCCAGCTCCCTTTCCAGGATCCCTCCATTTCCCTCCCTTTGCAGCGAAATCCAAAATCCCTCGGTAGGATCCAGTGTCCTTGACCCAGATGGTTTGGGTATGGGATCCATGGACTTCATCCCATTCCCACCATCCCAGGGGATCCAACCACCTTGGATTTCCCAGTCCTTTGGGAATCACTGGGATCAGGACTCCAAGGTCTCCGTTCCTTTTCCGTCCTAATTCCGTAAAACCTCGGGATGGATCCTGAGTGTCTTGTCAGAATCCCAATGTCCTGGGGTGGGACCGTGAGCTTCATCCATTCCACCATCCCAGGGTGATCCAAACCCACCCTTGGACACTGCCAGGGATTCTCTGGGAATCCTGGTGGGACCCATCCCATCCTGGTGGGATCCATCCATCCCTGGTGGGATCCATCCCATCCTGGTGGGATCTATCCCTGGTGGGATCCATCCTAGTTGGATCCATCCCTGGTGGGATCCATCCATGGTGAGATCCATCCCTGGTGGGACCCATCCATCCTGGTGGGACCCATCCATCCCATCCTGGTGGGATCCATCCATCCCATCCTGGTGGGATCCATCCATCCCATCCTGGTGGGACCCATCCACCCATCCCATCCCTGGTGGGATCCATCCATCCCACCCTGGTGGGATCCATCCCTGGTGGGATCCATCCCTGGTGGGACCCATCCCTTGGATCCATCACCTGGTGGGATCCATCCATCCCATCCTGGTGGGATCCACCCATCCCTGGTGGACCACATCCCATCCTGGTGGGACCCATCCATCCATCCCATCCTGGTGGGACCCATCCCATCCTGGTGAGACCCATCCATTCCACCCTGGTGGGACCCATCCATCCCTGAGATCCATCCCTGGTGGGCTCCATCCATCCCATCCTGGTGGGACCCATCCCATCCTGGTGGGATCCATCCATCCATCCTGGTGGGATCCATCCCATCCTGGTGGGACCCATCCCATCCTGGTGGAACCCATCCTGCCCTGGTAGGACCCATCCCATCCTGGTGGGACCCATCCCTGGTAGGACCCATCCCTGGTGGGACCTCATCCCTGATACCTGGTGGGATCATCCATCCCTGGTGGGACCCATCCATGTCCCATCCATCCCTACCCATCCCATCCCTCCCGTCCCGTCCCGTCCCGTCCCGTCCCATCCCATCCCATCCCATCTCATCCCATCTCTGGTGGGATCCATCCATCCCTGGTGGGACCCATCCCATCCTGGTAGAACCCATCCCATCCTGGTGGGACCCATCCCTGGTGGGATCCATCCATCCGTGGGATCCATCCCATCCTGGTGGGATCCATCCCTGGTAGGACCCATCCTGGTGGGACCCATCCATCCATCCATCCCATCCTGGTGGGATCCATCCCATCCCTGGGATCCATCCCTGGTGGGACCCATCCCACCTTGGTGGGACCCATCCATCCCTGGTGGGATCCATCCCTCGTGGGATCCATCCTGGTGGGACCCATCCATCCCATCCTGGTGGGATCCATCCATCCCATCCTGGTGGGACCCATCCATCCTGGTGGGATCCATCCCATCCTGGTGGGACCCATCCATCCATCCTGGTGGGATCCATCCCTGGTGGGATCCATCCCACCTTGGTGGGACCCATCCATTCCATCCCATCCCGGTGGGATCCATCCCTTGGGATCCATCCCTGGTGGGATCCATCCCTGGCGGGACCTATCCATCCTGGTGGGACCCATCCCTGGTGGGACCCATCCATCCTGGTGGGATCCATCCCATCCCATCCCATCCTGGTGGGACCCATCCCATCCCTGGATCCATCCCTGGTGGGATCCATCCATCCCATCCTGGTGGGATCCATCCATCCTATCCTGGTGGGACCCATCCATCCCATCACATCCTGGTAGGGACCCATCCCACCCTGGTGGGACCCATCCATCCCTGGGATCCATCCTGGTGGGATCCATCCATCCCTGGTGGGATCCATCCATCCCATCCTGGTGGAACCCATCCATCCCATCCCATCCTGGTGTGACCCATCCATCCCATCCTGGTGGGATCCATCCATCCCTGGGACCCATCCATCCATCCATCCATCCCATCCCATCCCGTCCCATCCCTGGTGGGATCCATCCCATCCATCCCATCCCATCCCATCCCATCCATCCCACCCCTGGTGGGCTCCATCCCTCCATCCCACCCTGGTGGTCTCCATCCCAACGTTCTCCGTCCCCGCAGAACGTGGGGCTGTCGCTGCGGAAGCTGCTGGGCAGCGTGGACGCCGTCCTGCCCGAGCTGCCGCCCTCGTCCCGCACCGAGGTACGGACACGGCAACGGGGGGCGGGAAAAAATTCCCAAAAATCCTGCTCGGAACATTCCGGAACTTCCTGGGAAACATCCGGGATTTTGTGGGGAAATGATGGAATTTTCTGGGGAAAAAAATCTGGGATTTTATGGGGAAATTATGGAATTTTCGGGAAAAAAAATCTGGGATTTTACGGGGAAATTATGGAATTTTCAGGAAAAAAAATCTGGGATTTAATGGGGAAATTATGGAATTTTCTGGAAAAAATCTGGGATTTTATGGGGAAATTATGGAATTTTCAGGAAAAAAAATCTGGGATTTAATGGGGAAATGATGGAATTTTCTGGAAAAAAAAATCTGGGATTTTATGGGGAAATTATGGAATTTTCTGGGAAAAAAAATGGAATTTTATGGGGAAATTATGGAATTTTCTGGAAAAAAAATCTGGGATTTTATGGGGAAATTATGGAATTTCCTGGAAAAAAAATCTGGGATTTTACGGGGAAATTATGGAAATTCCTGGAAAAAAAATCTGGGATTTTATGGGGAAATTATGGAATTTTCTGGAAAAAAAATCTGGGATTTTACGGGGAAATTATGGAATTTTTGGGGGAAAAAAATGGAATTTTATGGGGAAATTATGGAATTTCCTGGAAAAAAAATTCTGGGATTTTATGGGGAAATTATGGAATTTTCTGGAAAAAAAATTCTGGGATTTTATGGGGAAATTATGGAATTTCCTGGAAAAAAAATCTGGGATTTTACAAGGAAATTCTGGAATTTTCTGGAAAAAAAAAATCTGGGATTTTATGAGGAAATTATGGAACTTTCTGGAAAAACAAAATGGAATTTTCTGGGGAAATTCCAGAATTTCCTGGAAAAACTGTGGATTTTCCTGAAACATTCCAAAATTTTCTGGGAAAATGATGGAATTTTGTTGGAAAATTTCTGCAATTTCCTGTGGAAAAATCATAATTTTGTGGGAAAATGGAATTCCTGGAAACGTTTCCTGGGAAATTTTGAATTTTCTAGGAAAAAAATTGATTTTTCTGGGGGGGAAATCCGGTTTTTGGGACAAAAAATCGTAAATTTGCTGGAAAAATTCTGTATTTTTTTTATAAAAATCCCAGATATTCCTACAAAAACTCCCGGAATGTTCCAGAACCTTTCCCGTTTTTCAGATTGAGGGCACGCAGCAGAAAATCTGCAATTTTCTGGAAAAATTCTGGAATTTTCTGGGGAAATTATGGAATTTCCTGGAAATGTTTCCTGGGGAAATTCTTGAATTTTCTGGGGGGGAAAATCCAGGTTTTTAGGAAAGAAAATCTTAAATTTGCTGGGAAAATTCTGGAATTTTTTTTTTTTATTTTAAATCCTGGAATTTCCTGCAAAAACTCCCGGAGTTTTCCGGAAACATTTCCATTGCAGATCAAGGGCGAGCTCCGCCTGACCAGGAGCTTTTGGTGGTTTCCTTGAAAAAATCCTCAGAAATTTCCTAGAAAAATCTCAGAATTTTCTCAGAAAATTACGTAAATTCCTGAGAAAAATTCTGGAATTTCCTGTGGGGGAAAATCCAGGTTCTTGGGATAAAATATCTTGCATTTTCTGACGGGAAAATCCAGGATTTTGGGACAAAAAAATCCTGAATTTGCTCAGAAAATTCCACAATTTTTTTAAAAAAAATCCCGGAATTTCCTACAAAAATTTCCAGAATGTTCCAGAAACCTTTCCCGTTTTTCAGATCGAGGGCAAGCTCCGCCTGACCAGGAGCTTTTGGTGGTTTCCTTGGAAAAATCCTCAGAAATTTCCTAGAAAAATCTCAGAATTTTCTCAGAAAATGACGGAAATTCCTGGGGAAATTCTTGAATTTTCTGGGGGGGAAAATCCAGGTTTTTGGGATAAAAAATCTTGAATTTTCTGGGGGGAAAATCCACGTTTTTTGGGGGAAAAAAATCTTAAATTGGCTGGGAAAATTCTGGATTTTTTTTTTTGGAATTTCCTACAAAAACTCCCGGAATGTTCCAGAAGCTTTCCCGTTTTCCAGATCGAGGGCACGCAGCGGGCGCTGAACAAGGAGCTGGCGGCGCTGATCGCCAAGCTCCGCCTGGCCAGGAGCTTTTGGTGCTTTCCTGGGAAAATTCTGGAATTTTCTGGAAAACTGTAGAATTTTCTGGGAAAATTTCTGGTATTTTTTCAGAAAATTCCAATATCTCCAGGAAAATTTCTGCAAATATGCTGGAATTTTCTGGGAATTTTATGGGAAAATCCCAGACTTTTCTGGGAAAAAAGATGAAATTTCCTGGGAAAATTTCCTGGAAAAAAATCTGGGACATTTCTGGGGAGAAAAAAAAATCCAGAATTTTCTGGAAAAAATACTAGATTTTTCCAAGAAAATTCCAAATTTTTTCTGGAAAAATTCCGGAATTTCCTTTAAAAAAAATCTTGAATTTTCTGGGGGGAATTCTTTTTTTTTTTTAAATAAAATCTGGAATTTTTTGGCAAAATTTACTAGGAAAATTCCGGTTTTTTGCTAGAAAAATACCATAATATTACGGAAAAAATCCAGAATTTTCTAGAAAAAAAATTCCAGAATTTCCTGGAAAATTTTCTGGAATTTCCTGGCCAAACCTCTCCTCCTTGTCCCCGTTTTCCAGATCGAGGGCACGCAGCGGGCGCTGAACAAGGAGCTGGCGGCGCTGATCGCCAAGCTCCGCCTGGCGCAGCAGAACCGCGGCTCCTCGCTGGCGCCCGAGTGCCGCCGGCTGATGCTCGGCCACGCCCACGCCCTCGCCGTCGACGCCAAAAACCTCCTGGACGCCGTCGACCAGGCCCGGCCCCTCGGCACCGCCCCCCCCGAGTGATCCAGGAGATGGAACGTTCCGGAAAATCGGATTTTCCCATGGTTTATTGGTTTTTTCGTTCCGGGAGTGAAATCGGATTTTCCCATGGTTTATTGGATTTTTCCGTGGTTTATTGGTTTTTCCATGGCTTATTGGTTTTACCGCTCCTGGAGGGGAAAATCGGATTTTCCTATGGTTTATTGGTTTTTCTGTGGTTTATTGGTTTTTCCGTGGTTTATTGGTTTTTCCGCTCCAAGAGGGAAATCGGGTTTTTCCGCTCCGGGAGCGAAATCGGATTTTCCCGTGGTTTATTGGTTTTTCCATGGTTTATTGGTTCTTCCGCTCCAGGAGGGAAATCGGGTTTTTCCGCTCCGGGAGGGGAAATCGGATTTTCCCGTGGTTTATTGGTTCTTCCGCTCTGGGAGGGGAAATCGGATTTTCCCGTGGTTTATTGGTTCTTCCGTGGTTTATTGGTTCTTCCGCTCCGGGAGGGGAAATCGGATTTTCCCGTGGTTTATTGGTTTTTCTGCTCCGGGAGGGGAAAATCGGATTTTCCCATGGTTTATTTGCTCCCGCTTTTCTTCTTCCCGCTCCTCCTCGTCCTCTTTGTGTCTTGTCAAACATTGCGATTTGGAAAATTGGAGGGGTCTGGTGGGGTTTGATTTGGAAGTCATTGAAGTGATTTGGTTTCTATTTGGGAAAAATTCGATTTTGGGGGAGTTTTATTTGGAAAAAATTGAAGTTTTTGGGTATTTATTTGGAAAAAAATGAGGGTTTTTTGTGAGGTTTTATTGCAAAAAAATTGAAGTTATTGGGTATTTATTTCGTGGGAAAATGAGGTTTTTTGGGGTTTTTTCTTGGAAAAAAATGAGGGGTTTTGAGGGGTTTTATTTGGAAAAATGGAGGATTTTTTGGGAGGTTTTATTTGAAAAAAATTGAAATTATTGGGTATTTATTTAGTGGAAAAAATGAGGTTTTTTGGGGTTTTTTCTTGGAAAAAAATTAGAGTTTTTGAGGGGTTTTATTTGGAAAAGTGGAGGTTTTTTTGGGGTGGTTTTATTTGGAAAAAAATTGGAAGTTATTGGGGTTTTCCTTGGAAAAATGAGATTTTTTTGGGGTTTTCTCCAAGGAAAAAAGGGGAGGTTTTGGATCTTTGCCTTGGAGAAAAATGAGGTTTTTTTGGGGGGTTTGATTTGGAAAAAAATAGAAGTGATTGGGTATTTATTTGGAAAAAAATGAGGTTTTTTTGGGGTTTTTATTGGGAAAAGATGGAAGTTTTTTGGGGTTTTGATGTGGAGAGAAGGCGCCGATGGGGAAGAACCGCGGACGCCAAGAGGAGATGGAAATCGGGACGGAAAGTTCCGGAAACGGGAGGGGAAAATTGGATTTTCCCGTGGTTTATTGGTTTTTCCCATGGTTTATTGGTTTTGCCGCCCCGGGAGAGGAAAATCGGATTTTCCTATGGTTTATTGGTTTTTCCGTGGTTTATTGGTTTTTCTGCTCTGGGAGGGGAAATCGGATTTTCCCGTGGTTTATTGGTTTTTACTGCTCCGGGAGGGGAAAATCGGATTTTCCCGTGGTTTATTGGTTTTTCCGCTCTTCTTCTTCCTGCTCCTCCTCGTCCTCTTTGTGTCTTGTCAAACGTCGCGATTTGGAAAATTGGAGGGGTCTGGTGGGGTTTGATTTGGAAAAATTGAAGTGATTTGGTTTCGAATTGGGAAAAAAATTCGGTTTTTGGGGGGTTTTATTTGGAAAAAAATGAAGTTTTTGGGTATTTATTTGGGAAAAAATGAGGTTTTTTGGGCTTTTTTCTTGGAAAAAAATTTGGGTTTTTGAGGGGTTTTATTTGGAAAAGTGGAGGTTTTTTTGGAGATTTTATTTGGAAGAAAAATGGGAAGTTATTGTTTTTTCCTTGGAAAAATGAGGGTTTTTTGGGGTTTTATTGCGAAAAAATTGAAGTTTTTGGGTATTTATTTAGTGGGAGAAATGAGGTTTTTGGGGGTTTTCCTTGGAAAAAAAATGAGATTTTTTGGGTGGTTTTATTTGGAAAAAAATTGGAAGTTATTGGGGTTTTCCTTGGAAAAATGAGATTTTTTTGGGGTTTTCTCCAAGGAAAAAAGGGGAGGTTTTGGATCTTTGCCTTGGAGAAAAATGAGGGGTTTTGGGGGGTTTGATTTGGAAAAATATTGAAGTGATTGGGTATTTATTTGGGAAAAAATGAGATTTTTGGGGGGTTTTCCATGGAAAAAAAAGGAAAAGCCTTTTGGAAAAAAATTAGGTTTTTTGGGGGGGTTTTTATTTGGGAAAAAATTGAAATTATTGGGTATTTATTTGGAAAAATTAGAGGGATTTCCTTGGAAAAATGAGATTTTTTTGGGGTTTTTCTCTAAGGAAAAAAGTGGAGGTTTTGGATCTTTGCCTTGGGGAAAATGAGAGGTTTTTGGGGGGTTTTATTTGGAAAAAAATGAAGTTTTTGGGTATTTATTTGGGAAAAAATGAGGTTTTTTGGGCGTTTTTATTGGGAAAAGATGGAAGTTTTTGGGGGTTTTCCTTGGAAAAAAAATGAGATTTTTTGGGTGGTTTTATTTGGAAAAAAATTGGAAGTTATTGAGTATTTATTTGGGAAAAAATGAGGGTTTTTTGGGGTTTTTATTGGGAAAAGATGGGAGTTTTTTGGGTTTTGATGCGGAGAGAAGGCGCCGATGGGGAAGAACCGCGGACGCCAAGAGGAGATGGAAATCGGGACGGAAAGTTCCGGAAACGGGAGAGAAAATTGGATTTTCCCGTGGTTTATTGGTTTTTCCGCTCTTGGAGGAAAATCGGATTTTCCCGTGGTTTATTTGGTTTTGCCGATCCGGGAGGGAACATCGGATTTTCCCGTGGTTTATTGGTTTTTCCACTCTGGGGAGGGAAATCGGGTTTTTCCACTCCGGGAGCGAAATCGGATTTTCCCGTGGTTTATTGGTTTTTCCGTGGTTTATTGGTTTTTCCGCTCTGGGAGGGGAAATCGGATTTTCCCGTGGTTTATTGGTTTTTCCATGGTTTATTGGTTCTTCCGCTCCAGGAGGGAAATCGGGTTTTTCCGCTCCAGGAGCGAAATCGGATTTTCCCGTGGTTTATTGGTTTTTCTGCTCCGGGAGGGGAAAATCGGATTTTCCCGTGGTTTATTGGTTCTTCCACTCCGGGAGGGGAAATCGGATTTTCCCGTGGTTTATTGGTTTTTCCGCTCTTCTTCTTCCCGCTCCTCCTCGTCCTCTTTGTCTTGTCAAACATTGCGATTTGGAAAATTGTTTTATTTGGAAAAAATTGAAGTTATTGCATGTTTACTTGGAAAAAAATGAGGATTTTATTGGGAAAAGATGGAAGTTTTTTGGGTTTTCCTTGGAAAAAAAATTGAAGTTTTTGGGTATTTATTTCGTGGGGAAAATGAGGTTTTTTGGGGTTTTTTCTTGGAAAAAATTAGAGTTTTTGAGGGGTTTTATTTGGAAAAATGGAGGGGTTTTGGGGAGGTTTTATTTGAAAAAAATTGAAATTATTGTGGTTTTCCTTGGAAAAAAAATGAGGTTTTTTGGGGTTTTTCTCCAAGGAAAAAAAGGGGAGGTTTTGGATCTTTGCCTTGGAGATAAATGAGGGGTTTTTGGGGTGTTTTATTTGGAAAAATATTGAAGTTATTGGGTATTTATGTGGAAAAAAATGAGATTTTTTAGGGGGTTTTCCATGGAAAAAAAAGGAAAAGCCTTTTGGAAAAAAATTAGGTTTTTTTAGGGGGGTTTTATTTGGGAAAAAATTGAAATTATTGGGTATTTATTTGGAAAAATTAGAGGGTTTTCCTTGGAAATAATGAGGGTTTTTTTGGGTTTTTCCTTGGAAAAAAAAGAGGTTTTTTGGGGTTTTATTTGGAAAAATGGAGGTTTTTTTGGGGGGTTTGATTTGGAAAAAAATAGAAGTGATTGGGTATTTATTTGGAAAAAAATGAGGTTTTTTTGGGGTTTTTATTGGGAAAAGATGGAAGTTTTTTGGGGTTTTGATGTGGAGAGAAGGCGCCGATGGGGAAGAACCGCGGACGCCAAGAGGAGATGGAAATCGGGACGGAAAGTTCCGGAAACGGGAGGGAAAATCGGATTTTCCCGTGGTTTATTGGTTTTTCCGCTCCGGGAGGGGAAATCGGATTTTCCTGTGGTTTATTGGTTTTTCCCGTGGTTTATTGGTTTTTCTGCTCGGGGAGGAAATCGGATTTTCCCGTGGTTTATTGGTTTTTCCGTGGTTTATTGGTTTTTCCTGCTCCGGGAGGAAAATCGGATTTTCCCGTGGTTTATTGGTTTTTCCACTCCGGGAGGAAAATCGGATTTTCCTATGGTTTATTGGTTTTTCTGTGGTTTATTGGTTTTTCCACTCCGGGAGCGAAATCAGATTTTCCCGTGGTTTATTGGTTTTCCCGTGGTTTATTGGTTTTTCCGCTCCGGGAGGGAAAATCGGATTTTCCCGTGGTTTATTGGTTTTTCCTGCTCCGGGAGGAAAATCGGATTTTCCCGTGGTTTATTGGTTTTTCTGCTCTGGGAGGGGAAATCGGATTTTCCTGTGGTTTATTGGTTTTTCCGTGGTTTATTGGTTTTTCCGCTCCAGGAGGAAAATCGGATTTTCCCGTGGTTTATTGGTTTTTCCGCTCCGGGAGAGGAAAATCGGATTTTCCCGTGGTTTATTGGTTTTTCCGCTCCGGGAGGGGAAATCGGATTTTCCCGTGGTTTATTGGTTTTTCTGCTCCGGGAGGGGAAATCGGATTTTCCCGTGGTTTATTGGTTTTTCTGCTCCGGGAGGGGAAATCGGATTTTCCCATGGTTTATTTGCTCCCGCTTTTCTTCTTCCCGCTCCTCCTCGTCCTCTTTGTGTCTTGTCAAACATCGCGATTTGGAAAATTGTTTTATTTGGAAAAAATTGAAGTGATTGGGTATTTATTTGGGAAAAAATGAGGGGTTTTGGGGTTTTATTGGGATGGTGGGATCACGGGATCATGGGATGGTGGGATTTTAGGATCATGTCCATGTCCCTTCTGCACGGACCATCCACAGCGTTGTCCCTGTCCCACGACCTCCTGGGATGGTGGGGTGGTGGGATCACGGGATTATGGGGTTATGGAGTCACAGGATGGTGGGATCGTGTCCAAATCCTTTCTGCAGGGACCATCCACAGCATCTCCCACAGCTTCCTGGGGTGGTGGGATCACAGGATGATGGGATCATGGGATGATGGGATCATGCGATGGTGGGATCATGTCCATGTCCCTTCTGCATCGACCATCGGAACCCTTATCCCTGTCCCATGACCTCCTGGGATGGTGGGATCACGGGATCATGGGATGATGGGATGGTGGGATCATGTCCATGTCCCTTCTGAAATCTTATCCCTGTCCCACAACTTGCTGGGATCATGGGATGGTGGGATCACAGGATGGTGGGATCATGGGATGGTGGGGTGGTGGGATCACGGGATGATGGGATTGTGGAGTCACAGGATGGTGGGATCGTGTCCAAATCCTTTCTGCAGGGACCATCCACAGCATCTCCCACAGCTTCCTGGGATGTTGGGATCACAGGATGATGGGATCATGGGATCGTGTCCATGTCCCTTCTGCAGGGACCATCGAGCCCCTCTTCCTGTCCCATGACCTCCTGGGATGGTGGGATCACAGGATCATGGGATGGTGGGATCGTGTCCATGTCCCTTCTGCAGGGACCATCAGAACCCTCATCCCTGTCCCACGACCTCCTGGGATGGTGGGATCACGGGATCATGGGATCATGGGATGGTGGGATTTTAGGATCATGTCCAAATCCTTTCTGCAGGGACCATCCACAGCGTTGTCCCTGTCCCATGACCTCCTGGGATGGTGGGGTGGTGGGATCACGGGATTATGGGGTTATGGAGTCACAGGATGGTGGGATCGTGTCCAAATCCCTTCTGCAGGGACCATCCACAGCATCTCCTGCAACTTCCTGGGGTGGTGGGATCACAGGATCATGGGATGATGGGATGGTGGGATCACGGGATGATGGGATGGTGGGATCACAGGATGATGGGATGGTGGGATCACAGGATCATGGGATGATGGGATCATGGGTTCATGGGATCGTGTCCATGTCCCTTCTGCAGGGACCATCAGAACCCTCATCCCTGTCCCATGACCTCCTGGGGTGGTGGGATCACAGGATCATGGGA
This sequence comes from Zonotrichia leucophrys gambelii, assembly GCF_028769735.1. Taxonomy (NCBI): domain Eukaryota; kingdom Metazoa; phylum Chordata; class Aves; order Passeriformes; family Passerellidae; genus Zonotrichia; species Zonotrichia leucophrys. Next base: position 114,088,570 of record NC_088172.1, read on the forward strand.
TGGTGGGATGGTGGGATCATGTCCATGTCCCTTCTGAAATCTTATCCCTGTCCCACAACTTCCTGGGATGATGGGATGGTGGGATCACGGGATCATGGGATGGTGGGATCACAGGATCATGGGATGATGGGATCATGGGTTCATGGGATCGTGTCCATGTCCCTTCTGCACCAACCATCCACAGCGTTGTCCCTGTCCCACGACCTCCTGGATGGTGGGATGGTGGGATCACGGGATGATGGGATTGTGGAGTCACAGGATTGGTGGGATCGTGTCCAAATCCTTTCTGCAGGGACCATCCACAGCATCTCCCACAGCTTCCTGGCATGGTGGGATCACAGGATGATGGGATCACTGGATGGTGGGATCATGTCCATGTCCCTTCTGCAGGGACCACCAGAACCCTCATCTCTGTCCCACAACCTCCTGGGATGATGGGATCACGGGATGATGAGATCATGGGATGATGGGATCATGTCCATGTTCGTCCTGCCCAGACCGTCCATAGCATTATCCCCATCCCACAACTTACTGGGATCATGGGATGGTGGGATCATGGGTTCATGGGATCATGTCCATGTCCCTTCTGCAGGGACCATCAGAACCCTCATCCCTGTCCCATGACCTCCTGGGATGGTGGGATCACAGGATCATGGGATGATGGGATGGTGGGATCACAGGATCATGGGATCGTGTCCATGTCCCTTCTGCAGGGACCATCGAGCCCCTCTTCCTGTCCCACGACCTCCTGGGATGGTGGGATCACGGGATCATGGGATGATGGGATTTTAGGATCATGTCCATGTCCCTTCTGCACGGACCATCCACAGCGATGTCCCTGTCCCACAACCTCCTGGGATGGTGGGATCACAGGATCATGGGGTTATGGAGTCACAGGATGGTGGGATCGTGTCCAAATCCTTTCTGCAGGGACCATCCACAGCATCTCCCACAACTTCCTGGGGTGGTGGGATCACAGGATGATGGGATGGTGGGATGGTGGGATCGTGTCCATGTCCCTTCTGCAGGGACCATCAGAACCCTCATCCCTGTCCCATGACCTCCTGGGATGGTGGGATCACAGGATCATGGGATCATGGGATGGTGGGATCATGTCCATGTCCCTTCTGAAATCTTATCCCTGTCCCACAACTTGCTGGGATCATGGGATGGTGGGATCACAGGATCATGGGATGGTGGGATCACAGGATGATGGGATCATGTCCATGTCCCTTCTGCACGGACCATCGAGCCCCTCTTCCTGTCCCATGACCTCCTGGGATGGTGGGATCATGGGATGATGGGATGGTGGGATTTTAGGATCATGTCCATGTCCCTTCTGCAGGGACCGTCCACAGCGTTGTCCCTGTCCCATGACCTCCTGGGATGGTGGGTGGTGGGACACGGGATCATGGGGTTATGGAGTCACAGGATGGTGGGATCGTGTCCAAATCCTTTCTGCAGGGACCATCCACAGCATCTCCCACAACTTCCTGGGATGGTGGGATCACAGGATGATGGGATGGTGGGATCGTGTCCGTGTCCCTTCTGCAGGGACCATCAGAACCCTCATCCCTGTCCCATGACCTCCTGGCATGGTGGGATCACAGGATCATGGGATGATGGGATGGTGGGATCATGTCCATGTCCCTTCTGAAATCTTATCCCTGTCCCACAACTTGCTGGGATCATGGGATGGTGGGATCTCAGGATCATGGGATGGTGGGATCACAGGATGATGGGATGGTGGGATCACAGGATCATGGGATGGTGGGATCACAGGATGATGGGATCGTGTCCATGTCCCTTCTGCACGGACCACCAGAACCCTCATCCCTGTCCCACGACCTCCTGGCATGGTGGGATCACGGGATTATGGGATCACAGGATGATGAGATCATGGGATGATGGGATCATGTCCATGTTCCTCCTGCCCAGACCGTCCACAGCATTATCCCCATCCCACAACTTTCTGGGATCGTGGGATGGTGGGATCATGGGATCGTGTCCATGTCCCTTCTGCACCAACCATCGAGCCCCTCTTCCTGTCCCACAACCTCCTGGGATGGTGGGATCACGGGATCATGGGATGGTGGGATCATGGGATCATGGGATCATGTCCATGTTCCTCCTGCAAGGACCATCCATAGCATTATCCCCATCCCACAACTTTCTGGGATCATGGGATGGTGGGATCATGGGATCGTGTCCATGTCCCTTCTGCAGGGACCATCAGAACCCTCATCCCTGTCCCATGACCTCCTGGGATGGTGGGATCACAGGATCATGGGATGATGGGATGGTGGGATCATGTCCATGTCCCTTCTGAAATCTTATCCCTGTCCCACAACTTGCTGGGATCATGGGATGGTGGGATCACAGGATCATGGGATGGTGGGATCACAGGATCATGGGATGGTGGGATCATGTCCATGTCCCTTCTGCAGGGACCATCAGAACCCTCATCCCTGTCCCATGACCTCCTGGGATGGTGGGATCACAGGATGGTGGGGTTATGGAGTCACAGGATGGTGGGATCGTGTCCAAATCCTTTCTGCAGGGACCATCCACAGCATCTCCCACAGCTTCCTGGGGTGGTGGGATCACGGGATCATGGGATCATGGGATGGTGGGATCACAGGATGATGGGATCATGGGATGGTGGGATCATGGGATCATGTCCATGTCCCTTCTGCAGGGACCACCAGAACCCTCATCCCTGTCCCACGACCTCCTGGCATGGTGGGATCATGGGATGATGGGATGGTGGGATCGTGTCCATGTCCTTTCTGCAGGGACCACCAGAACCCTCATCCCTGTCCCACGACCTCCTGGGGTGGTGGGATCACGGGATGATGGGATCATGGGATGGTGGGATCGTGTCCATGTCCCTTCTGCAGGGACCATCAGAACCCTCATCCCTGTCCCATGACCTCCTGGGATGGTGGGATCTCAGGATGATGGGATGGTGGGATCACAGGATGATGGGATCGTGTCCATGTCCCTTCTCCATGGACCACCCCACAGCATCTCCCACAACCCCCTGGGCTCCTGGGACCATGGGATCACGGCATGGTGGGATCACCTCCACCTCCCACACCACCCATGGTCACTTCCACCCCTTTTCTCCACCCTCCAAACCCCCACTGGAGATCTCCCACAGCTTCCATCCCACCACCAGCCTCCAGCAGGACACGACCACCACCATTCCCACCATTCCCACCATTCCCACCACCGTTCCTGGTCCACCCTAGATCATGCCGGCCAGGTAGGGCGGCAGGAAGAGCCCCACGGTGCCCAGCAGGCAGACCATGATGAAGATCCACAAGAAGATCCGGTCGATCACCATGGCCACGTACTTCCAGTCCTCCTTCACCTGCCGGGGAGGAGAACGGTGGTGGATCCCTCGGGAATCCCATCCCGAGGATCTCATGGGGTCTGGAGACCACCCAGAACTTCTTGGGAATCTCCTCGGGGTCAGGAGACCACCCAGAACTTCCTGGGAGTCTCCTCGTGGTGAGGAGACACCACAGTTCATGGAAAGTTCTGGAATTTTCTGAGGTGGGGGATGGAGATGGCCAGGGTAGGGTTGATCCCACCACGGGTTCTCCAAATCCACTTTGGGAGAAGTGGGAATGGGAAAGGTCAGGAGACCACCCAGAACTTCTTGGGAATCTCCTCGGGGTCAGGAGATCACCCAGAACTTCCTGGGAGTCTCCTCGTGGTGAGGAGACACCACAGTTCATGGAAAGTTCTGGAATTTTCTGAGGTGGGACATGGAGGTCTCCATCTTGGACCCGAGGTTCTCCACACCCACTTTGGGAAAAGCAGGAATGGGAAAGGTCAGGAGACCACCCAGAACTTCTTGGGAATCTCCTCGGGGTCAGGAGATCACCCAGAACTTCCTGGGAATCTCCTCGGGGTCAGGAGATCACCCAGAACTTCCTGGGAGTCTCCTCACGGTGAGGAGACTCCAGAGTTCATGGAAAGTTCTGGAATTTTCTGAGTTTTTCTTGTTGGAAAGTTCTGGAATTTTCTGAGGTGGGACATGGAGGTCTCCATCTTGGACCTGGGGTTCTCCAAATCTGCTCTGGGAAAAGCAGGAATGGGGACAAGGGTGGTGGGAGAGGTCAGGAGACCACCCAGAACTTCCTGGGAGTCTCCTCATGGTGAGGAGACACCACAATTCATGGAAAATTCCGGAATTTTCTGAGGTGGGACATGGAGGTCTCCATCTTGGACCTGAGGTTCTCCACACCCACTTTGGGAAAAGCAGGAATGGGAAAGGTCAGGAGACCACCCAGAACTTCTTGGGAATCTCCTCGGGGTCAGGAGATCACCCAGAACTTCCTGGGAATCTCCTCGGGGTCAGGAGACTCCATAGTTCATGGAAAGTTCTGGAATTTTTTGAGTTTTCTTGTTGGAAAATTCTGGAATTTTCTGAGGTGGAACATGGAGGTGTCCATCTTGGACCTGGGGTTCTCCAAATCTCCTTTGGGAAAAGCAGGAATGGGGTGGGAGAGGTCAGGAGACCACCCAGAACTTCCTGGGAGTCTCCTCGTGGTGAGGAGACACCACAGTTCATGGAAAGTTCTGGAATTTTCTGAGTTTTCTTGTTGGAAAGTTCTGGAATTTTCTGAGGTGGGACATGGAGGTCTCCATCTTGGACCTGGGGTTCTCCAAATCTGCTCTGGGAAAAGCAGGAATGGGGACAAGGGTGGTGGGAGAGGTCAGGAGATCACCCAGAACTTCTGGGAGTGTCCTCGTGGTGAGGAGACACCACAATTCATGGAAAGTTCTGGAATTTTCTGAGGTGGGACATGGAGGTCTCCATCTTGGACCTGGGGTTCTCCACACCCACTTTGGGAAAAGCAGGAATGGGAAAGGTCAGGAGACCACCCAGAACTTCTTGGGAATCTCCTCGTGGTGAGGAGACACCACAGTTCCTGGAAAATTCTGGAATTTTCTGAGTTTTTCTTGTTGGAAAATTCTGGAATTTTCTGAGGTGGAACAGGAACCTCATCCCTTCATGACCCCTGGAGGTTCATCAGATGATGATTGGGAAGGACAGGATCTGGGCATGGGTGGTGGACGGACATGAGGTGGATCACCAGAATTTGGGATTCCTCATGGTGATGGAGGGCACACAGTATATGGAATGTTGGAATCTTCGTGAGGTGGTGGGATGGAGATGGCTCGGTCAGGTTTCCCAACCCACAGGATCTCCCAAACCACCTTTGGGACCAGGGCATACGATTATGGAACGCCCCCCCAGCCCCCCCCCCCCCCCCCCCCCCCCCCCCCCCCCCCCCCCCCCCCCCCCCCCCCGCTGCCCAATGCGTAATCAACAAAAGAGATCAGAGACCATCCCAGGAGACTTCTTTGGGGAATTCTCCCCTCGGGGTCGGAGACACCCAGAACTTCTTGGGATCTCCTCGTGGTGAGGAGACTCCACAGTTCATGGAAAGTTCTGGAATTTTCTGAGGTGGGACATGGAGGTCCCCATTGGACTGAGGTTTCCCCCACACCCACTTTGGGAAAAGGGAATGTGGGAATGGTCAGGAGACCACCCAGAACTTCTGGGATCTCCTCGGGTCAGGAGACACCACAGTTCATGGAAAGTCGTTTCGTTGGGAAATTCTGGAATTTCTGAGGTGGGACATGGAGGTCTCCATCTTGGACCTGGGGTTCTCCACACCCACTTTGGGAAAAGCAGGATGGGAAAGGTCAGGAGACCACCCAGAACTTCTTTGGAGTGTCCTCGGTGAGGAGACTCCACAGTTCATGGAAAAGTAATATTCTGGAATTCTATTTCTGAGGTGGAACATGGAGGTCTCCATCTTGGACCTGGGTTCTCCACACCCACTTTGGGAAAAGCAGGAATGGGGAAGGTCAGGAGACACCCAGAACTTCCTGGGAATCTCCTCGTGGTGAGGAGACCCACAATTCATGGAAAGTGGAATTAGTTTCTGGAAGTTCGAATTTTCTGAGGTGGGACATGGAGGTCTCCATCTTGGACCTGAGGTTCTCCACACCCACTTTGGGAAAAGCAGGAAAGGGGTGGGAAAAGGTCAGGAGACACCCAGAACTTCCTGGAACTCTCCTCGTGGTGAGAGACCCCACAGTTCATGGAAAATTCTGGAATTTCTGAGGTGGAACATGGAGGTCTCCATCTTGGACCTGGGTTCTCCACACCCACTTTGGGAAAAGCAGGAATGGGGATAGGTCAGGAGACCACCCAGAACTTCACCTGGGAGTGTCCTTGTGGTGAGGAGACACCACAGTTCATGGAAAATTCTGGAATTTTCTGGTTTTTTCATGTTGGAAAATTCTGGAATTTTCTGAGGTGGGACATGGAGGTTCCATCTTGGACCTGGGGTTCTCCAAACCTACTTGGGAAAAGCAGGAATGGGAAGGTTGGAGAGGTAGACACCCAGAACTTCTTGGGAGTCTCCTCGGGTGAGGAGACACACATCAGAATATTTCATGGGAAAATTCTGGAATTTTCTGAGGTGGGACATGGAGGTCTCCACCTTGGACCTTGGGGTTCTCCACAACTTTGGGAAAAGCAGGAATGGGGGTGTGGAGAGGTCAGGAGACACCCAGAACTTCCTGGGATGTCTTGTGGTGAGGAGACACCACATTCATGGAAAGTTCTGGAATTTTCTGAGGTGGGACATGGAGGTCTCCACTTGGACCTGAAGTTCTCCACACCACTTTGGGAAAAGCAGGAATGGGAAAGGTCAGGAGATCACCCAGAACTTCTGGGAGTCTCCTCGTGGTGAGGAGACCCACAAGTTCATGAAAGTTCTGGAATTTTTTGAGTTTTTCTTGTTGGAAAATTCTGGAATTTTCTGAGGTGGACATGGAGGTCTCCATCTTGGGCTTGAGGTTCTCCACATCGCCTTTGGGAAAAGCAGGAATGGAGGGTGTGGAAAGGTCAGGAGATCACCCAGAACTTCTGGGAGTGTCCTTGTGGTGAGGAGACACCACAGTTCATGGAAAAGTTCTGGAATTTTCTGAGGTGGAGACATGGAGGTCTCGATCTTGGACCTGGGTTCTCCAATCGCTTTGGGAAAAGGGAATGGGAGAAGGTCAGGAGACACCCAGAACTTCCTGGGAGTGTCCTCGGGTAGGAGATCACCCAGAATTCTGGAAAGTGTCTGTTTTGTGAGTATATTTCTATGGAAATTCTGGAATTTTCTGAGGTGGAACATGGAGGTCTCCATCTTGGACCTGGGGTTCTCCACACCCACTTTGGGAAAAGCGGGAATGTCCCTGGAGGTGGGAGATGGATCATGGATCTTCTCCATGGGTTTGGGTTCTTGGGAGCCAACCATGGATCCCAGAACTTCCCATTCCAGTTTTGGGACCTCCAGCCCCACCCACACATCCCAGAACTTCCCAAATTTTGGATCTCCATCCCAATCTCAATGGATTCTCCAGAACTTCCTCTGCTCCAAATTTTGGATCTTCCCTGTCCCCATTCCATTGATCTCCCCAGACTTCCATTTTGGATCCCCATACCCAACTCATGGATCCACAGATCTCCTTCCCAAATTTGAGATCTCCATCCCATCCCAAAGATCCAGCCAGATCTCCCAATCTTTGGCATCTCCAGCCCAAACATCCCAGGATTTGGATCTTCTCAATCCCAGATTTTGGACTCCATCACTTCAATCCACCAATCTCCCAAATGATTCACCCAATTCCATTTTGGATCTCCACCCACCCTTCATCCCAGACTTCCCAATTTTTGGGATCTCCATCCCATCTTCTCAAATTTTGGATCTCACCAGAACTCACAATGGATCTCCATAACTTCCCAAATCTTTGGATCTCCATCCCAATCCATTGAATCCCAGAACTTCCCAATTTTGACATCTCCCACCCCTGGTCCCTCCAACTTCAATTTTGGTCTCATCCAGCTCCCAATTCACCACACCCAGAACTTCCCAAATTTTGGATATCCTTCCCCAATTCTCATCATTCTCCCCAAATTTTGGATCTCCATCCCAGATCTTCCCAAATTTTGGATCTCCATCCCAGCACTCACGGAGGAGTCGGCGTCCTCGGCCCGCAGGTGCTCGGCGATGTACTGCACCCCCTCCAGAGCCTTCATCATCCTCGGCGACAGCGCCCGAGCGCGCCCCGAGCCTTCCTCCTTCCCCTCCTCCTCCTCCTCCTCCTTGTCCTTGTCCTTCCCCTTGGACCCCGCTCCCGCCGATTCCTTCCCGCAGCAGAATTTGGTTTTTTTCGGTTCCTCCGTGCGGTGGCTTGGGTAGGCCTTCTCCTCTTCTTCCTCTTCTTCTTCTTCCTCTTCTTCCTCCTCCCACTTGTCGTCCACGTCGGTCTCCAGCCAGCACCGCGACGCGCTCAGCCCCGCCCCGGGGCGGCCATCTTGTCCCCGCGTCCCCTCCTGCGGTGGCCTCTTCATGGAGAGCCACCGGGGCACCAGGCCCAGGAAGAAGCTCCTGACCCACGGGGGCATGGCGTGCGTGCTGGGCGAGCGGTGGTGCACGTTGAGCACGAAGACGGTGATGATGATGGAGAGCGTGACGAAGATCATGGTGAAGAGCAGGTACTCGCCGATGAGCGGGATGACCAGCGAGGTGGACGGGATGATCTCGGTGATGAGCAGCAGGAAGACGGTGAGGGACAGCAGCACCGAGATGCACAGCGTGATCTTCTCGCCGCAGTCCGAGGGCAGGTAGAAGACCAGCACGGTGAGGCAGGAGATGAGCAGGCACGGGATGATGAGGTTGATGGTGTAGAAGAGCGGCAGGCGGCGGATGACGAAGTAGAAGGTGATGTCCGGGTAGATCTCGGTGCAGCAGTCGTACTTCTTGGAGTTGTAGGTGCCCACGGCGTTGATGATGGCCCACTCGCCGCTCTCCCAGTAGTCCTTGAGGTCCACCTGGTGGTCCATGTTCTCCAGGTCGATCTTGGCCTTGTCGTAGGTCCACGAGCCGAACTTCATCTTGCAGCTCTGCTGGTCGAAGGGGAAGAAGGTGACGTCGATGCTGCAGGAGCTCTTGTAGATGGCCGGCGGCACCCAGGTCACCGTGCCGTCCCACGACAGGTGGGCCTTGGTCATGTGGGTCACCGCGAACTCGCCGTCGGCGCTGGAAAACACGGAATGGGATTGGGATGGGGTTGGGATGGACCTTGGGATGGGGATGGGGATGGGATGGTCACGAATGGGATTGGGATGGACTTTGGGATGGTCAGGAACAGTCAGGAATGGGGTTGGGAAGAACTTCGGTTGGAGAATGGATGAAGGTGGGATGAAGATGGGGTGGGGCAGGAGATCAGGTGGGCCTTGGTCATGTGCGTCACCGCGAACTCACCGTCCACACTGGAAAACACGGAATGGTCAGGTGTTGTCAGGAATGGGGTTGGGATGGACCTTGGGATGATCCTTGGCTGAAGAAGGGATGAAGGTGGGATGGGATAATGGGGCAGGAGATCGGGTGGGCCTTGGTCATGTGGGTCACCGCGAACTCGCCGTCGGCGCTGGAAAACACGGAATGGGATTGGGATAGGGTTGGGATGGACCTTGGGATGGACCTTGGGATGGGATGGGACAGGAGATCAGGTGGGCCTTGGTCATGTGGGTCACCGCGAACTCGCCGTCCGCGCTGGAAAACACGGAATGGGGTTGGGATGGGGTTGGGGTTGGGATGGGGTTGGGATGGTCAGGAATGGGGTTGGGGTGGACCTTGGGATGATCCTTGGTTGGAGAAGGGATGAAGGTGGGATGGGATAATGGGGCAGGAGATCAGGTGGGCCTTGGTCATGTGGGTCACCGCGAACTCGCCATCCACGCTGGAAAACTGGGAATGGGATTGGGGTGGAATTGGGATGGGATTGGGATGGTCAGGAATGGTATTGGGATGGGCTTGACATGGTCAGGAATGGGGTTGGGATGGTCAGGAATGGGGTTGGGATGGACCTTGGGATGATCCTTGGCTGGAGAAGGGATGAACATGGGACGGGATGGGGTGATGGGACAATGAGATGGGACAGGAGAACAGGTGGGCCTGGGTCATGGTGGAATGGTCAGGGATGGGCTTGGGATGGTCAGGAATGGGGTTGGGATGGACCTTGGGATGCGCCTTGGTTGGAGAAGGGATGAAGGTGGGATGGGATGGGGCAGGAGATCGGGTGGGCCTTGGTCATGTGGGTCACCGCGAACTCGCCGTCCGCGCTGGAAAACACGGAATGGGGTTGGGATGGGATTGGGATGGGGTTGGGATGGGGTTGGGATGGTTGGGATGGGGTTGGGATGGACCTTGGGATGGACCTTGGGATGGACCTTGGGATGGGGTGGGGCAGGAGATCAGGAGGGCCTTGGTCATGTGGGTCACCGCGAACTCGCCATCCATGCTGGAAAACACAGAATGGTCAGGTGTCATCAGGAATGGGGTTGGGATGGTCAGGATGGTCGGGAATGGGTTGGAATAAACGTTGGATGGCCTTGGTTGGAGAAGGGATGAAGGTGGGATGGATGGGGCAGGAGAACAGGTGGGCTTGGTCATGTGCGCCACCGCGAACTCGCCGTCGCGCTGGAAAAACGGAATGGGGTTGGGATGGGGTTGGGATGGGGTTGGGAATGGGACTTGGGATGGTGAGGATGGTGGGATGGTCTGGAATGGGACTTGGGATGGACTTTGGGATGAAGGTGGCAGGAAGTCAGGATGGGCTTGGTCATGAGCTTCCGCGATCGCGTCCGAGAATGATAACGGTGGGGTGAGATGGGGATTGGGGCAGGATCAGGATGGGCTTGGCATGGACCTTGAATGACGTGTTGGATGGAAAGATGGGAATGGAGGTTGGGTGGTGGGTTGGGATGGGACGTTGGGATGGGATTGGGGTATGGACATTGGGAATGGGGTTGGGATGGGTTGGGATGGACCTTGGATGGGACTGGGATGAAGTGGATGGGGCAGGAGATCAGGTGGGCCTTGGTCATGTGCGTCACTGCGAACTCGCCGTCCGCGCTGGAAAACAGGGAAAGTAGGGTCATGGAATGGGGTATGGGAATGGGGTTGGGATGGCAGATTGTCGGGAATGGGATTGGGATGGCGTTGGGATGGATCCTTGTTGGAGATGGGATGACATGGGGATGGATTGGGATGGATGGGAAGTGGGATGGGACAGGAGATCAGAGGGCCTTGGTCATGGTGGGATGTCAGCGACTGGGCTTGATGGAAACAGGAATGGGGTTGGGGTGGATTGGGATGACCTTGTGGAGAGGATGAGGTGGGATGGGGCAGGAGATCGGGTGGGCCTTGGTCATGTGGGTCACCGCGAACTCGCCGTCCGCGCTGGAAAACACGGAATGGGGTTGGGGTGGGGTTGGGATGGTCAGGAATGGTCAGGAATGGACTTTGGGATGGTCAGGAATGGGGTTGGGATGGTGAATGTTGGGATAAACCTTGGGATGATCTTGGTTGGAGAAGGGATGAAATGGGACGGATGGGATTGATGGGCATGTGGGATGGGATGGGAAGGGGCTGGGATGGATGGGATGGTCAGGAGAAGTGGGCCTTGGTCAGGAATGTGCGGTCCACCTTGGAAAACCCATGGTGAAGAGGATTGAGGTGGAGCCGGGAAATAGGTGGTTGGATGGGCATAAGTGCGTGGTCTGGAATGGGGTTGGGATGAGTTGGTTGGAGAAGGCAGAATGAGGTGGTGGATGGGTGGGAGATCAGGAAGGGCTTGGTATTGTCACGGGAACTGATCATGGCTGGAAACGAGAACAGGGAATTGGGATGGGAAATGGATGGTCAGGAGAACTGGTTGGGATGGCTTGTGGATGGTCAGGAACGTGCATGGATGGTCAGGAAGGCTTGGTTGGAGACTAATGGATGGATGACTGGGATGGGATGGGAGGAGATCAGGTGGGCCTTGGTCATGTGGTCACCGCGAACCTCGCCGTCCGCGCTGGAAAACACGGAATGGGGTTGGGGATGGGTTGGGATGGACAGATGTGGGATGGACCTTGGGATGGGATAATGGGACAGGAGATCAGGTGGGCCTTGGTCATGTGCGTCACCCGAACTCGCCGTCCCGCTGGAAAACACGGAATGGAGATTGGGTGGGGGCGGGATTGGGATGGTGGATTGGTCAGGAATGGGGATGACTTGGTATGGACTTGGGATGGACCTTGGTAAAGGAATGGGAGAATGGTGGGTATGGGTATGAATGGGTAAAAGGATGGGATTGGGATGGTGGGATGGCGAATGTGGAAATGGGATGGGATGGTCAGGAATGGGATTGGGATGGGGTTGGGATGGGGTTGGATGGTCAGGAAGGGTTTGGGGTGGACATTGGGTTGGGCTGGATAATGAAATGGCTATGGGATGGGTCATGGCAATGGGATGGATAGGAAACTTGGGTATGAACCATGGTGGATCAATGTTGGGATGAGCTTGGAGAATTGGGATGGAGAGGAATGGGATAATGGGGCAGGAGATCAGGTGGGCCTTGGTCACGTGGGTCACTGCGAACTCGCCATCCGTGCTGAAAACATGGATATGGTAGGTGGGTGTCAGGAATTGGGGTATGGGTGGATAGAACTGGAGAATGGCCTTGGGATGGACCTTGGGATGGATAAGTGGGCAGGAGATCAGGTGGGCTTGGTCATGTGGTCACCAGAACTCGCCGATCCATGCTGGAAAACACAGAATGGGTTGGGTGGGGTTGGGACAGGTTGGGATGGGGTTGGATGGCGGGGATGGGATAGGGATGGACTTTGGGATGGATTGGGATGGAAGGGATGAGTAGGAATGGGATGGGATGGATAATGGGATGATGCTGCTGGAGAATGGGATGAATGGTGGGATGGGATATAATGGGGCAGGAGATGGTGGGCCTTGGTATGTGGACGCGATGGATGGTCAGATGGTACAGGAATGGGATTGGGATGGGGTTGGGATGGTTGGAATGGACCTTGGATGGGTAATGGGGATGGAGAAAGGTGGGCCCTTGGATGCATGATGGTTGTGATCTGTGGAACCTGTCCATCCATAGCCTGGAAAACTGGAAAGGGATAATGGGATGGGGTTGGGATGGGATTGGATGGTCATAATGGGATTGGATGGGACTGGGATGAAGCTATGGAATTGATAAAGGGATGAAGGTGGGATGGGATGGGATGGGATGGAGATGGGATGGATGGGATGGGATGGATGCGATAGGATGGAGGATCACGGGATGGGATCGGGATGGGATGGGATGGGATGGGATGGGATGGGATGGGATCATAGGATGGGATCAGGGATGGATGGGATGGGATGGGATGGGATGGACGGGGATGGGATGGGATGGGATGGGATGGGATGGGATCGGCATGGATGGATGGGATGGGATGGGATGGACTGGATGGATGGGATGGATGGGATGGATGGGATGGGATGTGATTGGATAATGGGATGTGAAGGCATTTTGTGAATTCCCGGCCATCCCAGAATTCCCGGCGCCGGCCCTGTCGCTCACTTGTTGTAGAGGACGAGGTCGGGGATCCAGATCATCTCGGAGGGCACGCGGATGGAGGTGACGTTGTCGTACTCGGCCGGGTCCCAGCGCAGCTTGTAATCGCTCCACTCCTGTGGGGCACGCGGGGACGTGGGGCACACCCGTGGGGCACATCCATGGGGCACACCCGTGGGGATGATCCATGGGGCACACCCGTGGGGCACACCCGTGGGGCACACCCGTGGGCACACCCGTGGGGCACACCCGTGGGGATGATCCATGGGGCACACCCGTGGGCACACCCGTGGGGCACATCCATGGGAATGATCCGTGGGGATGATCATGGGGATGATCCATGGGCACACCCGTGGGGATGATCCATGGGGCACACCCGTGGGCACACCCATGGGGCACATCCATGGGGATGATCCGTGGGGCACACCCGTGGGGCACATCCGTGGGGCACATCCATGGGGATGATCCATGGGGCACATCCGTGGGGATGATCCGTGGGGCACACCCGTGGGGCACATCCATGGGGATGATCCATGGGGATGATCCATGGGGCACACCCATGGGGCACATCCATGGGGCACATCCATGGGGCACACCCGTGGGGATGATCCATGGGGCACATCCATGGGGATGATCCATGGGGCACACCCGTGGGGCACACCCGTGGGGCACATCCATGGGGCACATCCATGGGGCACATCCATGGGCACACCCGTGGGGCACATCCATGGGGCACATCCATGGGGCACATCCATGGGGATGATCCATGGGGCACACCCGTGGGGATGATCCATGGGGCACACCCGTGGGGCACATCCCCCATTCCCAAATCCCATTTCCAAATCCCATTCCCAAATCCCAAATCCCAATCCCAATCCCAAGTCCCTCTCTCAAATCCCGCTCCCAAATCCCACTCCCGAATCCCAGTTCCACTCCCAGATCCCATTCCCAAATCCTATTTCCAAATCCCACAGCCAAATTCCATTCCAAATCCTAATCCCAAATCCCATTCCCGGTTTGGAACCACCTCAGAGCTGCTATGGCCAAACATTGGTGGTCGTCATTTGGTTCTCCAAATCCCAAATCCCAAATCCCAAATCCCAATCCCAATCCCAAATCCCAAATCCCCAAATCCCAATCCCAAATCCCAAATCCCAATCCCACTCCCAAATCCCAAATCCCAAACCCCAAATCCCAATGCCAAATCCCAAATCCCAATGCCAAATCCCAAATCCCAATCCCAAATCCCCAAATGCCAAATCCCAATGCCAAATGCCAAATCCCAATCCCAAATCCCAAATCCCAAATCCCAATCCCAAATCCCCAATCCCATTCCCTCACCTGTTTCAGCCAGACGTTGGTGGTCATCATCTGGTTCTCCAAATCCCAAACCCCAAATCCCAATCCCAATCCCAAATCCCAAATCCCAAATCCCAAATCCCAAATCCCAATCCCAAATCCCAAATCCCGTACCTGTTTCAGCCAGACGTTGGTGGTCATCATCTGGTTCTCCAAACCCCAAATCCCAAATCCCAAATCCAAACCCCAAATCCCAAATCCCAAATCCCAATCCCAAACCCAAATCCCAATCCCAAATCCCAAATCCCAAATCCCGTACCTGTTTCAGCCAGACGTTGGTGGTCATCATCTGGTTCTTCTCATCCTGTGGTGGGAACGAGGGATGAGCCGCGAGATCCCGAGGGATTTAGGGACGGCCCCAAAATTCCCAAAATTCCCAACATTCCGGGGGGTACCAAAAATCCAGGAAATCCCAAAGTTCCCAGAATTACAGGAAATCCCAAAATTCCCGAGGATCCCAAAATCCTCAAAATTACAGGAAATCCCAAAACCCCAGGGAATCCCAAACTTCCCAATATTCCAGGAAATCCCAAAATGCCCGGCCCCCATCAGGATCGGCTCTTTGGGATGTTTTTGGGATTTTTGGGCACTAGAGGGCGGCAGAGAGTTGGTTTTGGGATGTGGGATATTGGATAGGGGATATGGGATGTGGGATATGGGATATGGGATATGGGATATGGGATATGGGATATGGGATATGGGATATGGGATGTGGGATGTGGGATATGGGATAGGGGATATGGGATATGGGATGTGGGATATGGGATAGGGGGATATGGGATAGGGGATATGGGATAGGGGATATGGGATGTGGGATGTGGGATAGGGGATATGGGATATGGGATGTGGGATATGGGATATGGGATGTGGGATGTGGGATGTGGGATATGGGATAGGGGGATATGGGATATGGGATGTGGGATATGGGATAGGGGGATATGGGATAGGGGATATGGGATAGGGGATATGGGATGTGGGATGTGGGATATGGGATGTGGGATATGGGATGTGGGATGTGGGATATGGGATGTGGGATAGGGGGATATGGGATATGGGAACATGGGATATGGGATGTGGGATAGGGGATATGGGATATGGGATAGGGGATGTGGGATATGGGATGTGGGATATGGGATATGGGATATGGGATATGGGATATGGGATGTGGGATGTGGGATGTGGGATATGGGATAGGGGGATATAGGGATGGTGGATAAAGGGGTAAATTAACAGAAGAATATGGGATAGGGGGATATGGGATAGAGGGATATGGGATAGAGGGATATGGGATAGAAGGATATGGGATAGGGGGATATGGGATAGGGGGATAAAGGGATATGGGATAGAGGGATAAAAGGATATGGGATAGGGGGATAAAGGGATGTGGGATATGGGATATAGGGATGGAGGATAGGGGGATAAAGGGATGTGGGATAGGGGGATAAAAGGATATGGGATAGAGGGATAAAGGGATATGGGATAGGGGATAAAGGGATATGGGATAGGGGGGATAAAGGGATATGGGATGGAGGATAGGGGGATAAAGGGATATGGGATATGGGATATAGGGATGTGGGATAGAGGGATAAAGGGATATGGGATAGAGGGATAAAAGGATATAGAATAGGGGGATAAAGGGATATGGGATATGGGATATAGGGATATGGGATAGGGGGATAAAGGGATATCGGGATAACGGGTTACATGGATAATGGACATAGGAATGGGGGATACAGGGATATGGGATGGGGGATATAGGGATGTGGGATATAGGATATAGGGATGGAGGATAGGGGGATAAAGGGATATTGGGATAATGGGTTACATGGATAATGGACATAGGAATGGGGGATACAGGGATATGGGATAGCGGGATAAAAGGATATGGGATATGGGAGGGATAAAGGGATAGAGGGACATGGGCTAGAAGGACATAAGGATATTGGGATAACGGGATAAATGGATAGTGGATATAGGGATGGGGGATATGGGATAAAAGGATAAAGGGATATGGGATGGGGGCTGTAGGGATGGGAATCATGGCTGAAGAATTCCAGGAATTACGACCCCAGAATCCCGGGAATTCCAACCCCAGAATCCTGGGAATTTTAACCACAGAATTGTGGAATTTCAACCATAATTTCCTGGGCATTCCAACCCCAGAATTCCTGAAATTTTTCCTCCAGAATCCCAGGAATTCCAACCCCAGAAACCCAGATTTTTGGCCCTGGAATCCTAGAAATTTGGGAATTCCAACCCCAGAATCCTGGGAATTCCAACCCCAGAATCCCAGAACTTTTTCCTCCAGAATCCCAGGAATTCCAGCCCCAGAACCCCAGGAATTCCAACCCCAGAATCCCGAGAATTTTAACCACAGAATTGTGGGAATTTCAACCACAATATCCCAGGAATTCCAGCCCCAGAATCCCAGGAATTCCAACCCCAGAATCCCAGGAATTCCAACCCCAAAATCCCAGGAATTCCAACCCCAGAATCCCAGAACTTTTTCCTTCAGAATCCCAGGAATTCCAACCCCAGAATCCCAGGAATTTTGGCCCTGGAATCCCAGAAATTCCAACCCCAGAATCCCAGGAATTTTAACCACAGAATTTTGGGAATTTCAACCACAATATCCTGGGAATTCCAACCCCCGAACCCCAGGAATTCCAACCCCAGAATCCCGAGAATTTCAGCTGAGGAATCCTGGAAATTTCGCCCCGTGGAATCACAGGAATTACAGATGCAGAATCCCGGGAATCATGACTATGCAATTCCAGGAATTAGTGCTGCGCAATCATGGGAATTAGGGCTGTGGAATCCTGGGAATTTTTGACCCTGGCATCCCAGGAATTTTGACCACGGAATCCCAGGAATTCCAACCCCAGAATCCTGGGAATTTTAACCACAGAATTGTGGGAATTTCAACCATAATGTCCTGGGCATTCCAACCCCAGAATTCCTGAAATTTTTCCTCCAGAATCCCAGGAATTCCAACCCCAGAAACCCAGATTTTTGGCCCTGGAACCCAGAAATTCCAGCCCCAGAATCCCAGGAATTCCAACCACAGAATCCCAGACTTTTTGGCTCTGGAATCCTGGGAATTCCAACCCCAGAAACCTGGGAATTTTAACCACAGAATTTTGGGAATTCCAACCCCAGAATCCCGGGAATTCCAACCCCAGAATCCCAGGAATCAGAATTCCAGTACCCCGGGAATTCCAACCCCAGATTCCCGGGAATTCCAACCCCAGAATCCTGGGAATTTTCCACTCCAGAATTCCATTAAGTCCAACCACAGAATCCCAGAAATTTTTGCTGCGGAATCCCAGGAATTTGGGCCCAGATTCCCAGGAATTCCAACCGCAGAATTTTTGGCCCTGGAATCCCAGGAATTCCAACCCCAGAATCCCAGAACTTTTTCCTCCAGAATCCCAGGAATTCCAGCCCCAGAACCCCAGGAATTCCAACCCCAGAATCCCAGGAATTCCAGCCTCAGAATCCAGGGAATTCCAACCCTAGAATCCTGGGAATTTTTACCACAGAAATTTGGGAATTTCAACCACAATATCCCGGGAATTCCAATCCCAGAACCCCAGAAATTCCAACCCAAATCCCAGGATTTCCAACAATTCCAACCCCAGAAACCTGGGAATTTTAACCACAGAATTGTGGGAATTTCAACCACAATATCCCAGGAATTCCAACCAAAATCCCAGAAATTCCAACCCCAGAAACCCAGACTTTTTGGCCCTGGAATCCAGGAATTCCAACCCCAGAACCCCAGGAATTTTTCCTCCAGAATCCCGGGAATTCCAGCCCCAGAATCCCGGGAATTCCAACCCCAGAATCCCAGAAATTTTTCCTCCAGAATCCCAGAAATTTTGGCCCTGGAATCCCAGGAATTCCAAACCCGAACCCAGGAATTCCAAGCCCAGAATCCAGAAATTTTTCCTCCAGAACCCCAGAATCCCAACCCCAGAATCCCGGGAATCCAACCCCAGAATCCCGGGAATTCCAGCCCCAGAATCCCGGGAATTTCCAGCCCAGATTCCCGGGAATTCCAACCCAGAATCCTGGGAATTCCAGCCCAGAATCCCAGAATTTTTTTCTCCATAACCCCAGGAATTCCAACCCCAGAATCCGGGAATTCCAACCCCAATATCCTGGGAATTCCAACCCCAGAATCCCAGAAATTTTTCCTCCAGATTCCCGGGAATTCCAACCCCGAACCCCAGGAATTCCAACCCCAGAATCCCGGAATTCCAACCCCAGAATCCTGGGAATTTCAACCACAATATCCTGGGAATTTCCACCCAGAATCCCAAAAATTTTTCCTCCAGAATCCGGAATTCCAGCCCAGAATCCGAGGAATTCCAACCCCAGAATCCCAGGAATTCCAGCCCAGAATCCAGGAATTTCGATCACAGAATCCCAGGAATTCCAACCCCAGAATCCTGGAATTTTAACCACAGAAATTTGGGAGTTCCCACCCCAGAATCCCGGGAATTCCAACCCTCAAACCCCAGAAATTCCAACCCCAGAATCCCAGAAATTTTGGCCACAGAATCCAGAGAATTTTCCACTCCACAATCCCATTAAGTCCAACCACAGAATCCCAGAATTTTTTCCTCCAGAACCCCAGCAATTCCAAGCCCAGAATCCCAGGAATTCCAACCTCAGAACCCCGGAATTCTAACCCCAGAATCCCGGGAATTTCAATCCCAGAACCCCAGAAATTTTTCCTCCAGATTCCCGGGAATTCCAACCCCAGAATCCCGGGAATTTTAACCACAGAATTGTGGGAATTTCCAGCCCCAGATTCCCGGGAATTCCAACCCCAGAATCCCAGAACTTTTTCCTCCAGAACCCAGGAATTCCAGCCCCAGAATCCCGGGTATTTTAACCACAGAATTATGGGAATTTCAACCGCAATATCCCAGGAATTCCAGCCCCAGATTCCCGGGAATTCCAACCCTCAAACCCCAGAAATTCCAACACAGAACCCAGAAATTCCAACCCCAGATCCCGGGAATTCCAGCCCCAGAATCCAGGAATTTCGATCACAGAATCCCAGGAATTCCAACCCAGAATCGCAGAAATTTTTCCTCCAGAACCACAGGAATTCCAACCCCAGAATCCCGGGAATTCCACCCCAGAATCCCAGGAATTCCAACCCCAGAATCCCAGGAATTCCAGCCCCAGAATCCGGGAATTCCAACCCCAGAACCCCAGAAATTCCACCACAGAACCCCAGGAATTCCAACCCCAGAATCCGGGAATTCCAGCCCAGAATCCCAGGAATGAGAATTCCAGAATCCTGGGAATTTTAACCACAGAATTGTGGGAATTTCAACCACAATATCCTGGGAATTTCAACCCCGAACCCCAGGAATTCCAACCCAGAATCCCAGGAATTTTTCCTCCAGATTCCCGGGAATTCCAGCCCAGATTCCCGGGAATTCCAACCCCAGAAACCCAGGAATCACAACCCCAGAATCCCGGGAATTCCAGCCCAGAATCCCAGGAATTCCAACCCCAGAATCCTGGGAATTTTAACCACAGAATCCCAGGAATTCCAACCCCAGATTCCGGGAATTCCAGCCAGAATCCCATAAATTCCAACCCCAGAATCCCGGGAATTCCAACCCCAGAATCCTGGGAATTTTCCACTCCACAATCCATTAAGTCCAACCACAGAATCCAGAAATTTTTGCTGTGAAATCCAGGAATTTGGGCCCAGATTCCCAGGAATTCCAACCTCAGAAACCCAGACATCTTGGCCCTGGAATCCCAGAAATTCCAACCACAGAATCCTGGGAATTCCAGCCCCAGAATCCCAGGAATTCCAACCCCAGAATTCCAGAAATTTTTCCTCCAGAATCCCAGAAATTTTCCTCCAGAATCCCAGAAATTTTGGCCCTAAAATCCCAGGAATTCCAACCAAAGAATCCCAGAAATTTTTCCTCCAGAATCCCAGGAATTCCAAGCCCAGAATCCCGGGAATTCCAACCCCAGAATCCCGGGATTTTTTTCTCCAGAATCCCAGGAATTCCAGCCCAGAATCCCGGGAATTCCATCCCAGATTCCCAGAACCCTCACCACGTCGATGAGCTGGGCGATGGAGAGGCCGAAGCGCACGATGACGACGTCGGAGGTGTTGGGGACGGGCCGGGACCAGCGGTTGTAGGCGGAGAAAAGGCGCTTGAAGAGCCGATCCTCGGCGTGGCTGCGCCGCTGGCACCGCCCTGGGCACCCCGGAAACGGCCCAGGGTTAGCCCAGAGATAGCCCGGAATTATCCCAGAATTAGCCCAGAAATATCCCAGAATTATCCCGGAATTATCCCAGAAATATTCCAAAATTATTCAGAAATTATTCAGTAATTATTGCAGAAATATTCCAGAATTATTCCAGAAATATCCCAGAATTATTCAGAAATTAGTCCAGAATTATCCCAGAATTATCCCAGAATTATGCAGGAATTATTCAGAAATTATTCCAGAAATATTCCAGAATTATGCAGAAATTATCCCAGAATTATTCAGAAATTATTTCAGAAATATTCCAAAAATATTCCAGAATTATGCCAGAATTATCCCAGAATTATGCAGGAATTATTCAGAAATTATCTCAGAATTATCCCAGAATTATCCCAGAATTATCCCAGAATTATACAGAAATTATTCCAGAATTATCCCAGAATTATCCCAGAATTATCCCAGAATTATCCCAGAATTATCCCAGAATTATCCCAGGATTATGCAGGAATTATGCAGGAATTATCCCAGAATTATCCCAGAATTATCCCAGAATTATCCCAGAATTATCCCAGAATTATCCCAGAATTATCCCAGAATTATGCAGGAATTATTCAGAAATTATCAGAATTATTCCAGAATTATTACAGAATTATCCCAGAATTATCCCAGAATTATCCCAGGATTATCCCAGAATTAGCCCAAAATTATCCCAGAATTATCCCAGAACTATCCCAGAATTATGCCAGAAATACTCCAGAATTATCCCAGAATTATGCAGGAATTATCCCAGGATTATCAGCAGAATTATCCAGATCAGAATTATCCCAGAATTATGCAGGAATTATTCAGAAATTATTTCAGAAATTATTCAGAAATATTCCAGAATTATCCCAGAATTATCCCAGAATTATTCAGGAATTATCCCAGAATTATCCCAGAATTATCCCAGAATTATTCCAGAATTATCCCAGAATTATCCCAGAATTTAAAATCCAGAATTATCCCAGAATTATCAGAATTATTTCAGAAATATCCCAGAATTATCCAGGAATTGCCAGATTATCCAGAATTTATTCCAGAATTAGCTTCAGGAATTATTTCCAGAATTATATCCAGAAATACCAGATTATCCAGAATATATTCCAGAATTACCCAGAATTATTCAGAAATTGTTCAGAAATATTCCAGAATTATCCAGAATTATCCAGAATTATCCCAGAATTAATCCAGAAATATCCCACAAATATTCCAGAAATATCCCAGAATTATGCAGGAATTATTCAGAAATTATTTCAGAAATATTCCAGAATTATTCCAGAATTATCCCAGAATTATGCAGAAATTATCCCAGAATTATTCAGGAATTATTTCCAGAATTATCCCAGAATTATTCCAGAAATATTCCAGAATTACTCCAAAATTATCCCAGAATTATCCCAGAATTAGCCAGAATTATCCCAGAATATCCAGAATTATCCCAGAATTATGCAGAAATTATGTCAGAAATTATTCAGGAATCATTTCAGAAATATTCCAAATTATTCAGAAATATTCAGTAATTACTGCAGAATATTCCAGGATTATCAGAATGAATCGATTTATTCAGAATTCCAGAATTACCCAGAAATATTCCAGAATTATCCCAGAATTATCAGAATTATTCAGAAATATCCCAGAAATATCCCAGAAATATCCCAGAATTATCCCAGAATTATCCAGGAATTATCCCAGAATTATCCCGGAATTATCCCAGAATTATCCCAGAATTATCCCAGAATTATGCAGGAATTATTCAGAAATTATTCAGAAATTATTCAGTAATTATTGCAGAAATATTCCAGAATTATCCAGGGAATTTATCCCGAAATTATCCAGAATTATCCAGGAATATCCCGGGAATTTATCAGAATTATGGGAATTATCATTTGGAATTATTCAGTTGGAATTTTCAGGATTATCAGATTTGCAGGAATTTATGCAGAGGGATTTTTTGGGGAATTTTTTGAGGAATTTTGGGGGAATTTTTGGGAATTTTTGGGGAATTTTTTGGGAATTTTTTGGAATTTTTGGGATTTTTTGGGGAATTTTTTGGGAATTTTCTGGGAATTTTTGGGGGAAATTTTTGGCGGAATTTTTGGGAATTTTTGGGAATTTTTTGGAATTTTTGGGGGAATTTTTGGAATTTTTTGGGAATTTTTGGAATTTTTGGGAATTTTTGGGGAATTTTTGGGGAATTTTTTGGGAATTTTTTGGGATTTTTGGGGAAATTTTTGGGGAATTTTTTGGAATTCTTTGGGAATTTTGGGGGGGATTTTTTTGGAATTTTTTGGGAAACTTTGGGGAATTTTGGGGGAATTTTTTGGGAAATTTTTGAGGCAATTTTGGCGGATTTTTTTGGGAATTTTGGGAAATTTTTTTGGATTTTTCTGGGAATTTTGGGGGATTTTTTTGGGAATTTTTGGGGAATTTTTGTGGGAATTTTTGGGAATTTTTTGGGGAATTTTTTTGGGAATTTTTGGGAATTTTTTGGGGAATTTTTTGGGATTTTTTTGGGAATTTTTGGGAATTTTTGGGAATTTTGGGAATTCTGTTCAGTTTCTCACCCGGCTGCAGCAGCAGCAGCAAAACCCAAAGGGAGAAAAATCCCATGGAGAGACCGGGAAACCCTGCGGGGATAATTAATAATTAATAATTAATAATTAATAATTAATAATTAATAATTAATAATTAATAATTCATAGTTATAGTTAATACTTAATAGTTATATTAATAATTAATAATAGTAATAATAGTAATAATGAAATAATAGAAATAATAATTAATAATTAATAATAATTAGTAAATAGTAAATAATCATTAATTCATGCATTAATTAAGGTCATGCAATTAGGGAGGGAAAATTCCCATGGAAAGACCGGGAAATCCAGCTGGAAATAATTGGTAATTAATAATCAATTAATTAATAATTTATAATTAATAATAATTAATACGTAATGATAAATAATCCATATTTAATAGTTAGTAGTTAATAACTAATAATTAATAATAGTAATAATAGCTAACAATTGATAATAATTAGTAAATAGTAAATAATCATTAATTCATGCATTAAGATTATGCAATTATAATCAATAACTAATAACTAATAACTAATAATTAATAATAGTAATAATAAACAATAATTAATAATAATTAGTAAATAATCAATAGTAAATAATCGATAATTAATAATTTATAATTAATAATAATTAATGCTTAGTGATAAATAATTCATATTTAATAGTTAGTAGTTAATAATTAATAGTTAATAATAGTAATATTAACTAAAAATTGATTATAATTAGTAAAAAGTAAATAATCATTAATTCATGCATTAAGATTATGCAATGATAATTAATAATTAATAACTAATAATTAATACTTAATAATAGTAATAATAAACAATAGTTAAAAATAATTAGTAAATAATAAATAGTAAATAATCATTAATTCATGCATTAATTAAGCATTAATTAAGGTCATGCAAATAGGGAGGGAAAATTCCCATTCAGAGGCCGGAAAATCCTGCTGGGAATGATTGATAATTAAGAATCAATAATTAATAATAAAAAATAAAAAATAATAATGAATAATAGTAAGAATAAATAATAATTAATATTAATTAGTAAATAGTAAATAGTAAATTATCATTAATTCATGCATTAATTAAGCATTAATTAAGGTTATGCAATTAGGGAAGGAAAATTCCCATGGAGAGGCCGGGAAATCCAGCTGGGAATGATTCATTAATAATCACTAATTAATAATTACTAATTAATAATAAAAATAAATAAATAAATCATTAATTAAGCATTAATTAAGGTTCTGTAATAAGAGAAGGAAAATTCCCATGGAGAGGCCGGGAAATCCGGCTGGGAATAATTATTAATAATTAATAATAAAAAATAATTAAATCATTTATTAATTAGCATTAATTAAGGTTCTGTAATTAGAGAAGGAAAATTCCCATGCAGAGGCTGGGAAATCCTGCTGGGAATGATTAATTAATAATTAATAATAAAAAATAATTAAATCATTTATTAATTAGCATTAATTAAGGTTCTGTAATTAGAGAAGGAAAATTCCCATGGACACATAGGGAAATCCGGCTGAGAATGATTCATTAATTAATAATTACTAATTAATAATAAAAAATAAATAAATCATGTATTAATTAGCATTAATTAAGGTTCTGTAATTAGAGAAGGAGAATTGCCATGGAGAGGCCGGGAGATCCGGCTGTGAAGGATTCATTAATAATTAATGAAGGTTATGTAATTAATGACGGTTATGTAATTAAAGAATGGACAATTATATTGGGAAGGATTCATTAATAATCAATGAAGGTTATGTAATTAATGACGGTTATGTAATTAAAGAATGGCCAATTACATAACGGGTGCTGAGTCATGGAAGAATTCATTTATTCATAATTAATTAATTAATTTTCTATATTAAATATATGGGGAATAATAACTAAATAAATAAAAGAGAAAGATAATCAAAATTAATTAATTAATTAATTAATTATATTTGAAATAAAGACGTTAAAATGAATAATTATTAATAACTTAATGAATTAATTTAATGTACAGTAATAATTAATCTAATCTATTAAATACATTAATAATGAATATATTAATAACTAATAATTAATTAATAACTAATTAATTTAATGGATCATAAATGAATAGAGCAATAATGAATCTGTCAATAATGAATATTAGTGATTAATTAATGAATTAATTTAATGTACAATAAATAAATAAATAAATTATAATCTAATCTATTAAATACATAAATAAATATTGGTAATAATGAAGATAATCTATTAAATACATTAATAATGAATATATTAATAACTAATTAATTAATAACTAATTAATTTAATGGATCATAAATTAATACAGCAATGGTGAATCTGTCAATAATGAATATTAGTAATTATAAATAATTAATTTAATGTATAATAAAAAAATAAATATGGTAATAATGAATCAAATCTATTAAATCCATTAATAATGAAAATATTAATAACTAATAATAAATTAATAACTAATAATGAATAAATTTAATGGATTATAGATGAATACAGCAATAATGAACCTGTCAATAATGAATATTAGTGATTAATTAATGAATTAATTGAATGTACAATAAATAAATAAATATGGTAATAATGAATCCAATCTATTAAATGCATTATTAATGAATATATTATAATTAATGATAAATAATGAAATAAATTTAATGTAATAGAAATAAATACAGAAATAATGGATCTGGTAATCATAGTTATTAATAATTAATTAATTAATAATTAACTTAATGTATGAAGTATAATTACTTATATAAATACAATGTTAATAAATATGGTAATAATTAGTTCAATGTATTAAATATATTAATAATTAATTAATATATTAGGAATAAATAAAATACAAATTGATTAATTCAATTTATTTAAAAGCACAAAATTGATGAATTTAACCAGTTATGAAAAGAATATAATAATTAATATAAATTATACATATTAATATATATTTTATATATATTTATTACTTAATATTTATTTATATATGTAGATATAAATATATATTTATATATTATAATATTTATTTATTAATATATATTAATATATACATTATATATATTAATATATATTTAAAATATATTTAATAAATATTTAATATATATTTTACATATATATTATATATTATACATAATAATATATATTTATAAAATTAATATATGTTAATATATATAAATAAATATATTATAGTTTATATAGAAATTATTAATTTATTAAAATAAATACCTTAATAAGGAATTTATAAAGGATTTTTTCATAGTTTTATAAATTATTTTTTGGGGATTTTTTGGGATTTTTTGGGATTTTTGGGGGATTTTTGGGGGATTTTTTGGGAATTTTGGGGGATTTTTTGGGGATTTTTTGGGATTTTTTTTGGATTTTTTGGGATTTCTTTGGGATTTTTTGAGGGATTTTTTTGGGATTTTTTTGGATTTTTCCAGGATTTTTATTGGGATTTTTTTTTTATTTTTTTGGGGGGGGGGTTTTGGGGATTTTTTGGGATTTTTTGGGGGATTTTTGAGGATTTTTTTGGGGATTTTTTGGGGGGATTTTTTTGGGGATTTTTGGGGGATTTTTTGAGATTTTTGGTGGATTTTTTGGGATTATTACAGTATTTTTCCAGGATTTTTTGGGGGATTTTTTGGGGATTTTTCTGGGATTTTTTTGGGATTTTTTGGGATTTATCCAGGATTTTTATTGGGATTTTTTGGGATTTTTCTGGGATTTTTTTGGGATTTTTTAGGGATTTTAATTTTTAGGATTTTTAAGGAATTTTTCTGGGATTTTTTCCAGGTTTTTTCCTGGATTTTGGGGGATTTTCCTGGATTTTTGGGGGATTTTTTGGAGATTTTTCTCTGAATTTTAGAGATTTTTTAGGTTTTTTTCCCTGAGATTTTTAAATTTTTTTTTTTGGAAACTTTTTTATTTTTCCCTGATTTTTTAGGGTTTTTTCCAGGATTTTTCCTGGATTTTTGTAGAGTTTTTCCCGGATTTTTCCCAGATTTTTGAGGGGATTTTTTATTCCCCGGATTTTTTATTTTCCCGGTTTTTAAAGGATTTTTCCTGGATTTTTCCCCGGATTTTCCCGGATTTTTTTTTCATTTTTGGGGAATTAATTTTTTTATTTTTCCCGGATTTTTCCTGATTTTTCCTCATTTTCCCCATTTTATTAATGATTTTTCCCCGGATTTTTTTTTTTTTTTTTTTTATTTTTAGGACACTTTTTTTTTTATTTTTCCCGGATTTTTCTCGGATTTTTTGTTATTTATGGGGTATTTATTTTTTATTTTTCCCGGATTTTTCTGGGATATTTCCCGGATTTTTTTATTTTTTTTTCCCAGATTTTTCCTGGTTTTTTCCCTCTTTTTTCCCGAGATTTTCCCCGGTTTTTTAAGGATTTTTCCTGGATTTTTGCCCGGATTTATTTTTTATTTTTTCCTGATTTTGTTCCTGGATTTTTTTTTTTTTGGGGGGGTAAATTTTTAATTTATTTTTCCCGGATTTTTCCTGATTCT
Source organism: Zonotrichia leucophrys gambelii (assembly GCF_028769735.1). Classification (NCBI taxonomy): domain Eukaryota; kingdom Metazoa; phylum Chordata; class Aves; order Passeriformes; family Passerellidae; genus Zonotrichia; species Zonotrichia leucophrys. Next base: position 114,116,830 of record NC_088172.1, read on the forward strand.
TTTCCTGAATTATTTTTATTTTTGAGGGACATTTTATTTTATTTTTCCCAGATTTTTCCCGGATTTTTTTTTTTGAGCTACTTATTTTTTCCAAGATTTTTCCCGGATTCTTTTTTATTTTTGAGCTACTTATTTTCTGATTTTCCCGGGTTTTTTCCCCATTTTTCCAAGATTTTTCCAGGAATTTTTTTTTTTTTTTAGGGGGAATTTTTTTTATTTATCTTTCCCCAATTTTTCCTGGGTTTTTGAGCTACTTATTTTCTGATTTTCCCTGGTTTTTTTCCCATTTTTCCAAGATTTTTCCCGGATTTTTTTTTTTTTTTGAGCTACTTATTTTCTGATTTTCCCCAGATTTTTCCTGGTTTTTTCCCCATTTTTCCAAGATTTTTCCAGGAATATTTTTTTTTTTTTAGGGGGAATTTTTTTTATTTATCTTTCCCCAATTTTTCCTGGGTTTTTTTGCGGATTTTTCTTTTTTTCCAAGATTTTTCCCGGAATTTTTTTTTATTTTTTTAGGGGGAATTTTTTTTATTTTTCCAAGATTTTTCCCGGATTTTTTTTTTTTTTTGAGCTACTTATTTTCTGATTTTCCCTGGTTTTTTTCCACATTTTTCCAAGATTTTTCCCGGATTTTTTTTTTTAGGGGGAATTTTTTTATTGATTTTTTAGGGGAATTTTTTTTATTTTTCCCAGATTTTTCCCGGATTTTTTTTTTTTTGAGCAACTTATTTTCTGATTTTCCCGGGTTTTTTCCCCATTTTTCCAAGATTTTTCTCGGATTTTTTTTTTTGGGGGGGAATTTTTTTTATTTATCTTTCCCCAATTTTTCCTGGGTTTTTTTGCTTATTTTTTTTTTTTTTTTGCGGATTTTTCTTTTATTTTTGGGGACTAAAATCGCGATTTTGGCGCGAAAAACCCGCGGGAATTTCCTTACCTGGGAGAGGGAGAAATTCCCGAGCGCGGGCAGAGCGGAGTGGGAAAGGGGCGGGGCTTAGAGGGGGCGGGGCTTGGAGAAAGGGGCGGATCTTAGGGCGGGGCTTAGAGGAAGGGGCGTGCCGTGGGGCGGGGCTTAGAAGGGGCGGGGCTTGGAGAAGGGGCGTGTCTTAAGGCGGGGCTTATGTCAGTAGCTGTGTTTAAAAGGAGCGGGGCTCAGTGCAGGGGCGTGGCTTGGGCAAGGGGCGTGGCTTAGAGAAGGGGCGGGGCCTGGGGGAAGCGGGGAATTGAGGGGAGGGCGGGGGAGAGGAATTTTGGGGGTTTTGAGGAAAAAAAATGGGAATTTTGGGGATATTTGGGAAAAAATAGAAGGTTTTTAATTGGGGGAAAATTGGATTTTAGGGAAAAAACAGGAATTTTGGGGGTTTTGGGGGAAAAAAGGGTTTTTTAAGGGAATTTTGGGGATATTTGGGAACGGGGTTTTGAGGAAAAAAATGGGAATTTTGGGGATATTTGGGAAAAAATAGAAGGTTTTTAATTGGGGGAAAATTGGATTTTAGGGAAAAACCAGGAATTTTGGGGGTTTTGGGGGAAAAAAGGGATTTTTAAGGGAATTTTGGGGATATTTGGGAACGGGGAGAGGGAAAAGGGGCGAAGAAAATTGGGGGTTGGGATTGGGGATTTTTGGGTTTTTTTTGTATTTTGGGATTTTTGGGGTTTTTTGGTGTTTGGGGTTTGGGATCTTTGGAATTTTGGGGGTTTGGGATTTGGGGTTTTTGGGGATTTTAGGTTTTGGGGGATTTGGGGTTTAGAGTTTTTGGGATTTGGGGGATTTTTGGGATTTGTAGGATTTGAGGTTTGGGATTTTGGGATTTAGAGGATTTGGGAGTTGGGATTTGAGATTTTTGGCATTTTTGCATTTGGGATTTTGGGGTTTTGGGGGATTTGGGGGATTTTTGGGGATTTGAGAATTAGGGATTTTTGGGGGATGTTGTGATTTTTGATATTTTTGGGATTTGGGTTTTTTTTGCTGTTTGAGGTTTGGGATCTTTGGGAGTTTGGGGTTTTTTGGGATTTGGGGATTTTGGGGAGTTGGAATTTTGGGGATTTTGGGGCTATTTGGGATTTTCCCGGCCCCTGATTGGCTGTTTTTTCCCCCCCAGGGGTTTCCTGGCGGCCGTTCTGGATTCCGGGGGGTCCCAGAGCCCCAAATCCCGAGCGCTGCGGGGCCACATCGGCCTCAGCCAGGTGGGCCGGGATCCATTCCGGGGCCTGGGATCCACTCCGGGATCTGGGATCCACCCTGGGGATCGGGATCCACCCTGGGGCCTGGGATCCACTCCGGGATTTGGGATCCAGCCCAGAGATTTGGGATTGACCTTGAGGCTTTGGGATCAACCTTTGGGATTTGGAATCCACATGGGGAGTTGGGATCAACCCCTGGATTTGGGATCCACCCCAGGATCTGGGATCCATTCCGGGGCCTGGGATCCACTTTGGGATTTGGGGTCCAGTCCGGGGCTCGGGATCCACTCCAGGGCTTTGGGATCCACTCCGGCTGTTGGGATCCGCCCCAGGATCTGGGATCCACACGGGGGGGTTGGGATCCATTCCAGGTTTTTGGGTCCACTTTGGGATTCGGGATCCATTCCGGGCCTTGGGATCCACTTAGGGATCTGGGATCCACCCTGGGGATTGGGATTTGGGATCCATCCCAGAGATTTGGGATTGACCTTGAGGCTTTGGGATCAACCTTTGGGATTTGGGATCCAGCCCAGAGATTTGGGATTGACCTTGAGGCTTTGGGATTCTCTCCCTGGGGTTTGGGATCAACCTTTGGAATTTGGGATCAATTCTGGGATTTGGGATCCACCCCGGGGGGAGGTGGGATCAACCCTGGGATTGGGATCTGCCCGGTGGTGGGGGTGGGGGTGGGATCCACTCCAGGGTTTGGGATCAACCCTGGGAAATTTTGGGATCAACTTTGGGATTTGGGATCCACTCCAGGATTTGGGAACGATCCTGAAATTCCTGGGATTGAGGATCCACCCCAGGCTTTGGGATCAACCTTTGGGATTTGGGATCCGTTCCAGGATTTGGAATCAATCCCAGAATTTGGGATCACCCTTTGGGATTTGGGATCACCCTTTGGGATTTGGGATCCATTTCAGGATTTCGGGTCAACCCTTGGGATTTGGTATCAACCTTTGGGATTTGGGATCCATTCCAGGATTTCGGGTCAACCCTTTGGGATTTGGGATCCACCGGAGGATTTGGGATCCATTCCAGGATTTCGGATCAACCCTTGGGATCCGGGGTCCACTCAGGGATTGGGATCCATTCCAGGATTTGGGATCAATCCCAGAATTTGGGATCACCCTTTGGGATTTGGGATCCAACCAGGGATGGGAATCCATTCCAGAATTTTGCGATCAACCTTTGGGATTTGGGATCAATGCTGGGACTGGGATCCACCCCAGGGGGGGTTGGGATCAACCCTGGACTTTGAGATCCACTCCAGGATTTGGGATCCGCTCCAGGGTTTGGGAACAACCCTGGGAATTTTGGGATCAGTCTTTGGGACTTGGGAACGATCCTGAAATTCCTGGGATTGAGGATCCACCTTTGGGATTTGGGATCCATTCCAGGATTTTGGGTCAACCTTTGGGATTTCGTATCAACCTTTGGGATTTGGGATCCATTCCAGGATTTCGGGTCAACCCTTGGGATTTGGGGGCCACCCGGGGATTGGGATCCATTCCAGGATTTGGGATCAACCCCAGAATTTGGGATCCATTCCAGGATTTCGGATCAACCTTTGGGATCTGGGGTCCACTCGGGGATTGGGATCCATTCCAGAATTTGGGATCCACTCCAGGATTTTGGATCAATCCCATAATTTGGGATCACCCTTTGGGATTTGGGATCCAACCAGGGATGGGAATCCACTCCAGGATTTTGGGATCCACCCCAAAATTCCTGGGGTTTGGATTTGGAGATTCCTGGGCTTGGGATCCACCCTGGGATTTGAGATTGACCCCAAGGATTTGGGATCGACCTTGAGGATTTGGGGTTTGGGATCCACCCCGGGATTTGGGATCAACCCTGGAGAATTCCCAACTGGGATTTCCCGGAATTTTGGGGCTTTTCCAGCTGGAAATTTCCTGGAATTTTGGGAGTTTTTCCAACTGAGATTTCTCCAGAATTTCAGGGGTTTTCCTGCTGGGAGTTTCCCAAATTTTGGGGCTTTTCCAACTGGAAATTTCCGGGAATTTTGGGAATTTCCAACCAGGAATTTCCCAGATTTTGGGTCTTTTCCAATCAGGAATTTCCCAGATTTTGGGACATTTCCAACTGGGAATTTTCCAGAAGGAATTTCCCAGATTTCTGAGCTTTTCCAACCGAGAATTTCCCATATTTCTGAGCTTTTCCAACCAGGAATTTCCCAGATTTTTGGTGTTTTCCAACCAGGAATTTCCCAGATTTTGGGACATTTCCAACTGGGAATTTTCCAGAAGGAATTTCCCAGATTTCTGAGCTTTTCCAGCCGAGAATTTCGCAGATTTTTGGAGTTTTTCCAACCAGGAATTTCCCAGATTTTTGGACATTTCCAACCAGGAATTTCCCAGATTTTGGGTTTTTTCCAACCAGGAATTTCCCAGATTTTGGGACATTTCCAACTGGGATTTCTCCACCATTCTGGGGCATTTCCAACCAGGAATTTCCCAGAATTTTGGTGTTTTTCCAACCAGGAATTTCCCAGATTTTGGGGCTTTTCCAACCGGGAATTTCCCAGATTTTGGGACATTTCCAACTGGGATTTCTCCACCATTTTGGGGCTTTTCATGCTGGGATTTTTCCCAGATTTTGGGGTTTTTTTCCCCAGAATTTCCCAGATTTCGGGGTTTTTTTCCCCCGGAATTTTGGGAATTCCCTGATTTTCCCATGTTCCCCCCCAGCTGCTGGAGGAGCTGGACTCCGGGTGCCGTTCCCGGCTGCTCTCCCAATGGAGAATTTCCCAGATTTTGGGGTTTTTTTCCCCAGAATTTCCCAGATTTCGGGGTTTTTTTCCCAGAATTTCCCAGATTTCGGGGTTTTTTCCCCCGGAATTTTGGGAATTCCCTGATTTTCCCGTTGTTTTCCCCCCCAGCTGCTGGAGGAGCTGGACTCCGGGTGCCGTTCCCGGCTGCTCTCCCAATGGAGAATTTCCCAGATTTTGGGGTTTTTCCAAACAGGGATTTTGGGGATTCTGGGGATTTTCCAACCTGGAATTTCTCAGATTTTTGGGGCTTTTCCAACTGGGAATTTTCCAGAAGGAATTTCCCAGATTTCTGAGCTTTTCCAGCCAAGAATTTCTCAGATTTTGGAGCTTTTCCAAGTGGGAATTTCACAAATTTTGGAACTTTTCTAACTGGGATTTCTTCCAAGGTTTTGGTGCTTTTCCAACTGGAATTTCTCTGGAATTTTGGGACTTTTCCAACCGGGAATTTCCCAGATTTTGGGACTTTTCCAACTGGGATTTCTCCACCATTTTGGGGCATTTCCAACCAGGAATTTCCCAGATTTTGGGACATTTCCAACTGGGAATTTCCCAGATTTTGGGGTTTTTTTCCCCAGAATTTCCCAGATTTCGGGGTTTTTTCCCCAGAATTTTCTGGAATTTTGGGAATTCCCTGATTTTCCCATTGTTTCCCCCCAGCTGCTGGAGGAGCTGGACTCCGGGTGCCGTTCCCGGCTGCTCTCCATGGGCGCGGCCGTTCCCGACGGGTTCTCGGTGTCGCGGCCGTTCCGGGAGCTCAGCGAGGGCGCCCGGCTCGACCCCGCCATGATGAGGGCGGCACGGGAACTGCGGGAGCACGGTGCGGACACCGGGAATTCTGGGAATTCTGGGAATTTTGGGAGTTCTGGGGATTCTGGGGATTCTGGGGATTCTGTGGATTCTGGGAATTTTGGGAGTTCTGGGGAAATTCTGGGGATTAATTCTGGGGATTAATTCTGGGTAGGGGATGGTGGGATGGTGGGAATGTTGGGAATGTTGGGATTCTGGGAGATTCTGGGATTCTGGGATTGGGAGATTCTGGAGATTCTGGAGGATGGGATTTGGGAGTTCTGGGAATTCTGGGATTAATTGTGGGGATTCTGGGGATGGTGGGGTGGGATGGTGTGAATGTTGGGAATGGCGGCCAGGAGCTGCGGGAGCACGGTGCGGACACCGGGAATTCCGGGAATTCTGGGAATTTTGGGAATTTTGGGAATTCTGGGAATTCTGGGAATTATTCTGGGAATTCTGGGAATTCTGGGAATTTTGGGAGTTCTGGGAGTTCTGGGAATTCTGGGAATTCTGGGGATTCTGGGGATGGTGGGGATGGGATGGTGGGAATGTTGGGAATGGTGGCCCGGGAGCTCCGGGAGCACGGTGCGGACAGGGGAATTCTGGGAATGTTGGGAATTCTGGGAATTCTGGGAATTTTGGGGATTCTGGGAATGGTGGGAATTTTGGGGATTCTGTGAATTCTGGGGATTCTGGGAATTCTGGGGATTCTGGGGATGGTGGGGATGGTGGGAATGTTGGGAATGGCGGCCCGGGAGCTGCGGGAGCACGGTGCGGACACGGGAATGCCGGGAATTATTCTGGGAATTTTGGGAATTCTGGGGATTCTGGGGATTCTGGGAATTCTGGGGATTCTGGGGATGGTGGGGATGGTGGGGATGGAATGGTGGGAATGTTGGGAATTTTGGGAATTCTGGGGATTCTGGGAATTTTGGGGATTTTGGGGATTAATTCTGGGAGTTCTGGGAATGGTGGGGATGGAATGGTGGGGATGGTGGGGATGGAATGGTGGGAATGTTGGGAATTTTGGGAATTCTGGGGATGGTGGGGATTCTGGGAATTCTGGGGATGGTGGGAGTTCTGGGGATTCTGGGGATTTTGGGAATTCTGGGGATGGTGAGGATGGTGGGGATGGAATGGTGGGAATGTTGGGAATGGCAGCCCCAAGAGCTGCGGGAGCACGGTGCAGACACGGGAATGTTGGGAATTGTTCTGGGAATTCTGGGAATTCTGGGGATTCCAGGAATTCTGGGAATTTTAGGAGTTCTGGGAATTCTGGGGGAATTCTGGGAATTTTGGGAATTCTGGGGATTCTGGGGATTCTGGGAATTCTGGGGATTCTGGGGATTCTGGGAATTCTGGGGATGGTGGGGATGGGATGGTGGGAATGTTGGGAATGGCGGCCCGGGAGCTGTGGGAGCACGGTGCGGACACCGGAATGCCGGGAATTATTCCGGGAATTTTGGGAGTTCTGGGGATTCTGGGGATTCTGGGAATTTTGGGAGTTCTGGGGATTCTGGGGATGCTGGGGATGGGATGGTGGGAATGTTGGGAATGGCGGCCCAGGAGCTGCGGGAGCACAGTGCGGACACGGGAATGCCGGGAATTCTGGGAATTCTGGGAATTCTGGGGTTTAATTCTGGGGATTCTGGGAATTCTGGGAATTTTGGGAGTTCTGGGAGTTCTGGGGAAATTTTGGGAATTCTGGGGATGCTGGGGATGGTGGGGATGGAATGCCGGGAATGTTGGGAATTCTGGGGATTCTGTGAATTCTGGGAATTCTGGGAGTTCTGGGAGTTCTGGGGAAATTTTGGGAATTCTGGGAATGGTGGGGATGGTGGGGATGGAATGGTGGGAATGTTGGGAATGGCGGCCCAGGAGCTCCGGGAGCACAGTGCGGACACGGGAATGCCGGGAATTGTTCCGGGAATTCTGGGAATTCTGGGAATTCTGGGGATTCTGGGGCTTCTGGGAGTTCTGGGGATGGTGGGGATGGAATGTTGGGAATGTTGGGCATGGAACCTTGGGAACGTTGGGCACGGAATGTTGGGAACATTGAGCATGGAATGCTGGGAATGGAAAGTTGGGAATGCTGGATCTGGAACCTGGGAATGTTGGGCATGGAATGTTGGGCACGTTGGGCATGGAACATTGGGAATGTTGGGTATGGAATGTTGGGGCATGGCATCTCCAGAACCTTGGGAACGTTGGGCATGGAAAGTTGGGCCGTTGGGCATGGAACCCTGGGAACGTTGGGCACGTTGGGCATGGAAAGTTGGGAACATTGGGCATGGAATGTCGGGAATGGAAAGTTGGGAATGATTTGGATCTGGAACCTTGGGAACGTTGGGCATGGAATGTTGGGCACGTTGGATATGGAATGTTGGTAATGTTGGGCATGAAATGTTGGGAATGTTGGGCATGGAACGTTGGGAATGGCGTCTCCAGAACCTTGGGCACATTGGGCATGGAATTTTGGGAACGTTGTGTTGGGAATGGTGGGGATGGAATGGTGGGAATGGTGGAAACGTTGGGTTCGGAATGTTGGGAAAGTTGGGATGGTGGGACCTGAATGTTGGGAATGCTGGGTTTGGAATGATGGGAACTTAGGGAATGTTGGGTTTGGAATGATGGGAATGGAAAGTTGGGAATGTTTGGTGTGGAACCTGGGAATGCTGGGCATGGAACGTTGGGAATGGCGGCTCCAGAACCTTGGGAACGTTGGGCATGGAAAGTTGGGAACGTTGGGCATGGAATGTTGGGCACGTTGGGCATGGAATGTTGGGAACTTTGGGTTTGGAACCTTGGGAATGGAGAGTTGGGAATGTTCGCGTGGAACCTTGGGCACGTTGGGCATGGAACGTTGGGAATGGAAAGTTGGGAATGTTGGATCTGGAACCTTGGGAACGTTGGGCATGGAATGTTGGGAACGTTGGGCATGGAATGTTGGGCATGGAATGTTGGGAATGCTGGGGATGGAAAGTTGGGAATGTTGGATCTGGAACCTTGGGAACGTTGGGCATGGAATGTTGGGAACGTTGGGCATGGAATGTTGGGAATGGCGTCTCCAGAACCTTGGGAACGTTGGGCATGGAATGTTGGGAACGTTGTGTTGGGAATGGTGGGGATGGAATGGTGGGAATGGCGGGAACGTTTGGTTTGGAACCTTGGGAATGTTGGGATGGTGGGAATGGAATGTTGGGAATGTTGGGTTTGGAATGGTGGGAATGGAAAGTTGGGAATGTTTGGTGTGGAACCTTGGGAATGCTGGGGATGGAATGCTGGGAATGGTGTCTGCAGAACCTTGGGAGCATTGGGCATGGAACATTGGGAACGTTGTGTTGGGAATGCTGGGAATGGAAAGTTGGGAATGTTGGATCTGGAATCTTGGGAACGTTGGGCGTGGAAAGTTGGGAATGTTGTGTTGGGAGTGGTGGGGATGGAAAGGTGGGAATGGTGGGAATGGTGGAAACGTTGGGTTCAGAACGTTGGGTTTGGAATGTTGGGTTTGAAATGTTGGGAATGGAAAGTTGGGAATGTTGGGCACAGAATGTTGGGAACGTTGGGAACGTTGGGAATGTTGGGCACAGAACGTTGGGAATGGCGTCTCCAGAACCTTGGGAACATTGGGCATGGAAAGTTGGGAATGTTGGGAATGGTGGGGATGGAATGGTGGGAATGTTGGGCATGGAACTTTGGTTATGTTGTGTTGGGGATGGTGGGAATGGAAACTTGGGACTGGCATCTCCAGAACCTTGGGAATGTTGGGCATGGAATGTTGGGCACGTTGGGCATGGAATGTTGTGTTGGGAATGCTGGGAATGGAAAGTTGGGAATGTTGGGCATGGAACGTGTGGAATGTTGGCATGGAATGTTGGGCACGTTTGGTTTGGAATGTTGGGGATGGAAAAGTGGGAATGGCGTCTCCAGAACCTTGGGAATGTTGGGCTGAGGAATGTTGGGAATGTTGGGCATGTTGGGAATGGAATGTTGGGCATGGAACGTTGGGAACGTTGGGCATGGAACCTTGGGCACGTTGGGCATGGAATGTTGGGAACGTTGGGCATGGAACCTTGGGAACGCTGCCTCCATCCCATCCATCCCATCCCATCCCATCCCATCCCATCCCACCCCATCCCATCCCATCCCATCCCACCCCATCCCATCCCATCCCATCCCATCCCATCCCATCCCATTCCCATTTTCCCATCCCGTTCCCGCAGGGTTCCAGCCCGGTGTCCTGGCCAACCGGTGGCCGGACGACTCCCGGGGCCGCCGCGCGTGGGCGGAGCTGCAGCTGCGCCTCCGGAGCCACTTCCGGCCCGTGCTGGATTCCGGCCGGATCGGCGCCGCCAAACCCGAGCCCGGCGCCTTCCGGAGCCTCCTGAGGGAGCTGGGAACCGGCCCCGAGCAGGTGACGGCCCGAACCCACCCGAGATGCCACCATGGCCCCAAAAAACAGGAAATTTGGAGTTTTCCATCTAAAAATCGTGGGATTTTCTGAGGGTGGGAAGCCTTGGGAGATGCCACCACCATCCCAAAAGAACAGGAAATTTGAAATATTCTAATCCCCAAAATCTTGGGTTTTTTGAGGGTTGGGAAGCCTCAGGAGATGCCACCACCGTCCCAAAAAACCAGGAAATTTGGAATTTTCCATCCCCAAAATCTTGGGATTTTCTGAGGGTTGGGAAGCCTTGGGAGATGCCACCACGATCCCAAAAACTGGAAAAATTGGAATATTCTAATCCCCCAAATCTTGGGATTTCCTGGGGGTGGGAAGCCTTGGGAGATGCCACCATGGTCCCCATAAACCAGAATTTTTTGAATTTTCCATCTAAAAATCTTGGGATTTTCTGAGGGTCGGGAAGCCTTGGGAGAGGCCACCACGATCCCAGAAAAAATCCTCCAGATTCTTGGATGTTCTCAGGGATTTGAAGCCTCAGGAGATGCCACCACAATCCCAAAAAAAGCAGAAAATTTGGAATTGTCCAATCCCCCAAACCTTGGGATGTTCCTGGGAATGTGAAGCCCTGGGAGATGCCACCACGATCCCAGAAAAAATCCTCCAGATACTTGGATGTTCTCAGGGATTTGAAGCCTTGGGAGATGCCACCACAATCCCCAAAAGAACAGGAAATTTGGAATTTTCCATCCCCAAAAATCTTGGGATTTTCTGGGGGTGGGAAGCCTTGGGAGATGCCACCACGACCCCCAAAAACCCCAGAAAATTTGGAATTGTCCATCCCCCAGATCCTTGGATGTTCCCATGATCTGAAGCCTCGGGAGATGCCACCACATTCCCAAAATCCCAGAAAAATTAAGATTTTCCATCCCCCAGATCCTTGGATGTTCTCAGGGATTTGAAGCCTTGGGAGATGCAACCATGATCCCAAAAAATCCTCAGAAAATTTGGAATTGTCCAATCTCCAGATCCTTGGATATTCCCAGGATTTGAAGCCCTGGGAGATGCCACCACCATCCCAAAAATGTGGAAAATTAGGAATTGTCCATCTCTAAATCTTGGGGTTTTCTGAGGGTTGGGAAGCCATGGGAGATGCCACCACAATCCCCAAAAACTGGAAAAATAGGAATAATCTAATCCCCAAAATCTTGGGGTTTTTTGAGGGTTGGGAAGCCTTGGGAGATGCCACCACCACCCAAAAAATCCCCAGAAAATTTGGAATTGTCCATCCCCCAAATCTTGGGATGTTCCTGGGGATTTGAAGCCCTGGGAGATGCCACCACCATCCCAAAAACTCCTCAGAAAATTTGGAATTTTCCATTCCCAAATCTTTGGATGTTCCCAGGATTTGAAGCCTTGGGAGATGCCACCACCATCCCAAAAAACCCAGAAAATTTGGAATTTCCCAATCGCCCCAAACCTTGGGATGTTCCTGGGAATGTGAAGCCCTGGGAGATGCCACCACCACCCCAAAAACCCCAGAAAATTTGGAATTTTCCATCCCCAAACCTTGGGATGTTCCTGGGAATGTGAAGCCCTGGGAGATGCCACCACCATCCCCAAAAACTGGAAAAATAGGAATAATCTAATCCCCCAAATCTTGGGGTTTTCTGGATGTGTGAAGCCTTGGGAGATGCCACCACGATCCCAAAAGAACAGGAAATTTGGAATTGTCCATCTCTAAATCTTGGGATTTTCAGAGGATTGTGAAGCCTTGGGAGATGCCACCACCGTCCCAAAAAACCAGGAAATTTGGAATTGTCCATCCCCAAAATCTTGGGATTTTCTGGGTGTGTGAAGCCCTGGGAGATGCCACCACCATCCCCCCAAAAAAACCCGGAAAATTTGGAATTGTCCATCCCCCAGATCCTTGGATATTCCCATGATCTGAAGCCTCAGGAGATGCCACCACCATCCCAAAAAATCCCCAGAAAATTTGGAATTTTCCATCCCCAAAATCCTGGGATTTTCAGAGGGTTGTGAAGCCTTGGGAGATGACCACCACCATCCCAAAAACCCCAGAAAATTTGGAATTTCCCAATCCCACAAATCCGTGCTTGAATCTTTAGATGTTCCCAGGATTGGGAAGCCATGGGAGATGCCACCACGATCCCCAAAAACCAGGAAATTTGGAGTTTTCCATCCCCAAAATCTTGGGGTTTTCTGAGGGTTGGGAAGCCATGGGAGATGCCACCACAATCCCCAAAAAACCCAGAAAATTTGGAATTTTCCATCCCCAAAATCCTGGGATTTTCAGAGGGTTGTGAAGCCTTGGGAGATGCCACCATGGTCCCCAAAAACTGGAAAAATTGGAATATTCTAATCCCCCAAATCTTGGGATTTCCTGGGGGTGGGAAGCCTTGGGAGATGCCACCACAATCCCAAAAATGTGGAAAATTAGCAATTGTCCATCCCCCAAATCTTGGGATTTTATGTGGGTGGGAAGCCCTGGGAGATGTCACCACCACCCCCAAAAACCCCAGAAAATTTGGAATTTCCCAATCCCACGAATCCTTGAATCTTTCGATGTTCCCAAGGATTAGGAAGCCTCAGGAGATGCCACCACCATCCCCCCAAAAAAACCCGGAAAATTTGGAATTGTCCATCCCCCAAATCTTTGGATGTTCCCAGGATTTGAAGCCTTGGGAGATGCCACCACCATCCCAAAAAAACCCAGAAAATTTTTAGTTTTCCATCTCCAAACCTTGGGATGTTCCTGGGAATGTGAAGCCTCGGGAGATGCCACCACGGTCGCAAAAACTCCTCAGAAAATCTGGAATTTTCCATTCCCAAATCTTGGGATTTTCTGAGGGTTGGGAAGCCTTGGGAGATGCAACCATGATCCCAAAAAATCCTCAGAAAATTTGGAATTGTCCAATCTCCAGATCCTTGGATATTCCCAGGATTTGAAGCCTCGGGAGATGCCACCACCATCCCAAAAATGTGGAAAATTAGGAATTGTTCATTCCCAAAATCTTCGGATTTTCTGAGGGGTGGGAAGCCTTGGGAGATGCCACCACCACCCAAAAAAAACCCAGAAAATTTGGAATTGTCCAATCCCCCAAACCTTGGGATGTTCCTGGGAATGTGAAGCCCTGGGAGATGCCACCACGATCCCCCAAAAATCCCCAGAAAATTTGGAATTTCCCAATCCCCCAAATCTTGGGATGTTCCTGGGGATGTGAAGCCCTGGGAGATGTCACCACCACCCCCAAAAACCCCAGAAAATCTGGAATTTTCCATTCCCAAATCTTGGGATGTTCCTGGGAATGTGAAGCCTCTGGAGATGCCACCACCATCCCCAAAAACCCCAGAAAATTTGGAATTTTCCATCCCCCAAATCTTTCGATTTTCCCAAGGATTTGAAGCCTTGGGAGATGCCACCACCATCCCAAAAACTCCTCAGAAAATTTGGAATTTTCCAATCCCCAAATCTTTCGATTTTCCCAAGGATTCGAAGCCCTGGGAGATGCCACCACAATCCCCAAAAAAGTGGAAAAGTAGGAATTGTCCATCCCCCAGATCCTTGGATATTCCCATGATCTGAAGCCTCGGGAGATGCCACCACCATCCCCAAAAAATCCCCAGAAAATTTGGAATTTTCCAATCGCCCCAAACCTTGGGATGTTCCTGGGAATGTGAAGCCCTGGGAGATGCCACCACGATCCCCCAAAAAACCCAGAAAATTTGGAATTTCCCATTCCCAAATCTTGGGATTTTCTGATGGTTATGAAGCCATGGGAGATGCCGCCACCATCCCAAAAATTCCCAGAAAATTTGGAATATTCTAATCTGCAAAATCTGGGGTTTTTGAGGGGTGTGAAGCCTTGGGAGATGCCACCATGATCCCAAAAAAAAACCCAGAAAATTTTTAGTTTTCCATCTCCAAACCTTGGGATGTTCCTGGGAACGTGAAACCTCAGGAGATGTCACCACAATTCCAAAAAATCCCCAGAAAATTCGGGATTTTCCATTCCCAAACCTTGGGATGTTCCTGGGAATGTGAAGCCCTGGGAGATGCCACCACAATCCCAAAAACTGGAAAAATTGGAATATTCTAATCCCCCAAACCTTGGGATGTTCCTGGGAATGTGAAGCCTCGGGAGATGCCACCACCATCCCAAAAAAACCCAGAAAATTTGGAATTGTCCAACCTCCAGATCCTTGGATGTTCCCAGGATTTGAAGCCTCGGGAGATGCCACCACAGTCCCAAAAAACCCAGAAAATTTGGAATTGTCCAACCTCCAGATCCTTGGATGTTCCCAGGATTTGAAGCCTCGGGAGATGCCACCACCACCACCACGCCCATGCCGAAATTGGGTAATTTTTGTTTTCCCAGGTGATTGTGGTGGAGGCGCAGGAGCCGAGCGCGGCGGCCGCGCGGGCGCTGGGCGTGGCCGCGGTGCTGGCGCCGGACACGGAGTCGGCGCTGAGGGAGCTGCAGGAGATCACCGGGGTCCGGGTGCGGGGAAAAACATGGAATGAATGCTGGGATACGCTGGGAATCCCAAAAAAACACAAATCCCAAAAAATCCCAAACCGCGATTTCCAAAAAACCCCAAATCCAAAATAATCCCAAACCCCAATTTCCAAAAATATTCCAAATCCCAAAAAATCCCAAACCCCGAATTCCAAAAAACCCCATATTCCAAAAAATCCCAAATCCCAAAAAATCCCAGACCTCGATTTCCAAAAAATCCCGAATCCCAAAAAATCCCAGAGCCGAAATTCCAAAAAACCCCAAATCCTAAAAGATCCCATACCCCAAATCCCAAATCCCCAATCCCTGATCCCAAAATCCCCAAATCCCTGATCCCAAACCCCAGTTCCCGATTCCCAAACCCCAAATCCCTGATCCCAAAATCCCAAACCCCAAAATCCCCAAATCCCAATCCCCAAATCCCAATTCCCAATTCCCAATCCCCAAATCCCCAACCCCTGATCCAAAATCCCTGATCCCAAAATCCCCAAATTCCTGATACTTAATCCCTGATCCCAAAATCCCAAACCCCAAATCCAAATCCCCTGATCCCAAACTCCAAATCCTAATTCCCAAATCCCAAACCCCAATCCCGATCCCAAAATCCCCAACCCCTGACCCAAAATCCCTGATCCCAAAATCCCAAATCCCCAAATCCCAAACCCCAAACCCAAATTCCCAAACCCCAATTCCAAACCCTAAATCCCAATTCCTGATTCCCAAACCCCACATCCCAAATCCCCAATCCCTGATCCCAAAATCCCAAAATTCTCAAATCCCAAATCCCAAATCCTGATTCCCGAAATCCCCAAATCCCAGTCCCCAAATCCCAAAATCCCCAAATCCCAAATCCCCAAATCCCAATCCCTGATGCCAAATCCCTGATCCCAAAATCCCAAACCCCCAAATGCCCTAAATCCCAAATCCCTGATGCCAAATCCCTGATCCCAAATCCCAAACCAAAATCCCTGATCCCAAAATCCCCAAATCCCTGATTCCCAAACCCCAAATCCCTGATACCAAACCCCAAATCCCAAACCCCCAATTCCCAATTCCCAAACCCCAAATGCCTGATCCCAAAATCCCCAAATCCCAAAATCCCCAAATCCCCAATCCCTGATCCCAAACCCCAAATCCCAATTCTCAAATCCCAAATCCCTGATCCCGAAATCCCAAACCCCCACATCCCCTGATCCCATCCCCAAATCCCATTCCCAATTCCCAAACCCCAAATCCCAATCCCTGATCCAAAACCCAATCCCTGATCCCAATCCCAATCCCTGATCCAAAATCCTGATCCCCAATTCCTGATCCCAAATCCCCAAACCCAAATCCCAAATCCCAGATCCCAATCCCTGATCCAAATCCCAATTCCCAAATCCCAAAATCCCCAAATCCCCAATTCCTGATTCCCAAAATCCCCAAATCCCAAATCCCAAATCCCAAATCCCAAATCCCAAATCCCAAATCCCTGATCCCACATCCCAAAATCCCCAAATCCCAAAATCCCAATTCCCAAACCCCAATCCCCATTCCCGCAGTTGCTGTTCGGGGCGGAGGCGGCGCCGCTGCCGGAGCCGATCTGTGCTGAGGAGCTGGCGCACGGACACGTCCGGATCCGGGTACGGGATCCAATGGGATCCGCTGGGAATGGGATCTTCTGGGATCTCGGGTGGGATCTGCTGGGAATGGCTGAGATCTTCTGGATTGCTGGATTGGGAATCTGACTGGGATCTGGATGGGGAGTGATCGAGGCTGGGATGGATCTCTGGGAATGGGGGATGGGATGGTTCGGGCATCTGGGTCTGGGCGCTGATCTTCTGGGATCCTGGGATATCGGAATTCAGGCTGGATCTGGGATCTGGGCTGGATCTTCTGGGAATCAAGCTGGGATTCTTCTGGGATCTTGGGATGGAGTGGATCTCTGGGAATGGGTGGAGATTCCAGGGACTGGTGGATTCCGGCTGGATCTTCTGGGATCTCCTGGGAATGGGTGTGGATTTGTGGGGATTGTGGGGATCCCAAATCTTCTGGGATTTGGGAATGGTTGGGATCTTCCAGAATCTTCTGGGAGTGGCTGGGAATCCAGGCTGGGATCTCCTGGGAACAGGTGGAATTCCAGGCTGGGATCTTCTGGGATCTGGGAATGGGTGGGAATCCAGGCTGGGATCTTCTGGAATCTTCTGGGTACTGGGAATGATCTGGGAAGATCTGGAATTCTTGAGATCTTTGGGAATCCAAGCTGGGATTTTGGAATGTTTCTTCCACTCTGGGAGTGGATGGGATCTCCTGGGAATGGCTGGAGATTCCAGACTGGGATCTTCTGGATGTTCTGGGAATGGTTGGGATCTGGGAATTCTGGGCTGGGATCTTCTGGTTGCGAGATTCCAGGCTGGGATATTCTGAGATCTTCTGGGAATGGGGGATCTGGGATTGTGGGGATCCCAATCTTCTGGGATCTGGGAATGTGTGGATCTGGGAATGAGTGGGATCTCCTGGGAATGGGTGGGATTCCAGGCTGGAATATTCTGGGATCTTCTGGGAATGGGTGGGAATCCAGGCTGGGATCTTCTGGGATGTTCTGGGAATGGGTGGGAATGGAGGCTGGGATCTTCTGGGATCTGGGAATGTTTGGGATCTGGGAATCCGGGCTGGGATCTTCTGGGAATCCAAGCTGGGAATTCAGGCTGGGATCTGGGAATGGGTGGGATCTCCTGGGAATGGCTGAGATTCCAGGCTGGGATCTTCTGGGATCTTCTGGGAATGGGTGGGATTGTGGGGATTGTGGGGATTCCAAATCTTCTGGGATTTGGGAATGGTTGGGATCTTCCAGAATCTTCTGGGAATGGCTGGAATCCCAGGCTGGGATCTCCTGGGAATGGGTGGGAATCCAGGCTGGGATCTTCTGGAATCTTCTGGGTACTGGGAATGATCTGGGGATGATCTGGGATTCAGGACTGGGATCTTCTGGGAATCCAAGCTGGGATCTTCTGGAATGTTCTGGGAATGGGTGGGATTGTGGGCTGGGATCTTCTGGGATCTGGGAATGGGTGGGAATCCAGGCTGGGATCTTCTGGAATCTTCTGGGTACTGGGAATGATCTGGGAATGATCTGGGATTCTTCTGGGATCTTCTGGGAATCCAAGGTGGGATCTTCTGGAATGTTCTTCCACCTGGGAGTGGATGGGATCTTCTGGGAATGGGTGGGATCTTCTGGGATCTGGGAATGTTTGGGATCTGGGAATCCTGGCTGGGATCTTCTGGGATTTGGGATCATCCTGGGAATGGGTGGGATTCCAGGCTGGAATATTTTTGGAATGGGTGGGGAGCCAAGCTGGGATCTTCTTGGATGTGGGAATGGGTGGAATTCCAGGTTTGGATCTTCTGGGATCTTGGGAATGGGGAGGGGAGGGTGGATTCCAGGTCCCAGAATCTTCTGGAAAACCAGGTTGGGATTCCAGGCTGGGATCTGGGAATGGGTGGGATCTTCTGGGAATGGGTGGGATTCCAGGCTTGGATCTTCTGGGATCTGGGAATGGGTTGGATTCCAGGCTGGGATCTTGGGAATGGGTGGAATTCCGGGCCGGAATGTCCTGGATTCTGGGAATGGTTGGGATTCCAGGATGGGATCTGGGAACGGCTTCAATTCCAAGGCCTGGGATCTCCCGGGATCTGGGAATGGCTGGGATTCCAGGCTGGAATTTTCTGGAATCTTGGGAATGCCTGGAATTCCAGGCCTGGAATCCTCTGCGCTCCGGGAAGGGCCGGAATGTCCGTTCCCGTTTTTCCTGGCCCGGTGCAGAATTCCCGGTTTTTTTTCCCATTTTTTTTTCCCCGTTTTTTTCCCAGCCGGGGGTGCGGCTGCACTTTGTGGAGCTGGGCCGGGGCCCCGCGCTCTGCCTGTGCCACGGCTTCCCCGAGTGCTGGCTCTCCTGGCGCTTCCAGGTCAGGCCCAAAACATTCCCCAAAAATTGAAAAAAATTACCCAAAAATCCCCTCAAAAATTTGAAAAAATTTACCAAAAAATCCCCCCAAAAATTGCCTCAAAAATTGAAAAAATTACCCAAAAATCCCCCCAAAAATTGAAAAAAATTACCCAAAAATTGCCCCAAAATTTGAAAAAAATTATCAAAAAATCCCCCCAAAATTTGAAAAGAATTACCCAAAAATCCCCCAAAAATTGCCCAAAAATTTGAAAAAAATTACCCAAAAAATTCCCCCAAAAATTTGAAAAAAAATTACCCAAAAATCCCCCCAAAAATTGCCCAAAATTTCAAAAAAATTACCCAAAATTCCACCCAAAAATTTGAAAAAAATTACCAAAAAATCCCCAAAAATTCCCCCAAAATTCCCAAAAATTCCCCCAAAATACTTCCCCGAGTGCTGGCTCTCCTGGCGCTTCCAGGTCAGGCCCAAAACATTCCCAAAAATCCACAAAATATCCCCCAAAAATTGAAAAAAATTACCCAAAAATCCCCCCAAAAATTTGAAAAAAATTACCCAAAAATTCCCCCAAAAATTGCCCCAAAAATTGAAAAAAATTACCCAAAAATCCCCCCAAAAATTGTCCCAAAAATTGAAAAAAATTACCAAAAAATCCCCCCAAAAATTTGGAAAAAATTACCCAAAAATCCCCAAAAATTGCCCCAAAAATTTGAAAAAATTACCCAAAAATTCCCCAAAATTCCCCCAAAATACTTCCCCGAGTGCTGGCTCTCCTGGCGCTTCCAGGTCAGACCCAAAACGTTCCCCAAAAATCCACAAAAATTGAAAAAAAAATACCAAAAAATCCCCCAAAAATTGCCCAAAATTTGAAAAAAATTACCCAAAAATTGCCCCAAAAATTGAAAAAAATTACCCAAAAATCCCCCAAAAATTGCCCCAAAAATTTGAAAAAAATTACCAAAAAATTCCCCCAAAAATTAAAAATAAATAAAAAAAAATTTTACAAGTTCCCCAAAAAAATCCCAAAAATTCTTCTAAAATTCAACAAAAAATCCTCCCAAAATTCACCCCATTCTCCCAAAATTTCCCTGAATTCCCCAAAAAATCCCCCCCAAATTATAAAAAAATTCCCAAAAAAAATTCTAAAACTTATCCAAAAATTCCCTCAAAATATTCTCTGAAAATTCCCCTAAAATTCCCTAAAATCCTCAAAAATTTTAAAAAAATCTCTAATATTCCCAAAAAAATTCCTGAAAAATACCCTGAAATTCCCCAGAATTCCTGAAATATTCCCAAAATTCCCCAGAAATTCCACCAAAATTTCCCAAAATTCCCGAATTCCCCAGATGGCGCCGCTGGCCCGGGCCGGGTTCCGCGTGATCGCCCTGGAGATGAAGGGGTACGGGGACAGCAGCGCCCCCAGCGGTGAGAGCCGGAACTGCGGCGCCATTGATGAGAACGGGCCTTCATTGGGAATAACGGGCATTGATAACAACGGGGATTCATTGATAACGATGGGGATTCATTGATAATGGGGATTGATAACATGGGAATTCATTGATAACGATGGGGATTCATTGATAATGGGGATTGATAACATGGGAATTCATTGATAGCCATGGGGATTCATTGATAACGATGAGAATTCATTGATAACGGGGATTGATAACCACGGGGATTCATTGATAACGGGGATTGATAACCACGGGGATTCATTGATAACGGTGGGGATTGATAACCATGGGAATTCATTGATAACAATGGGGATTCATTGATAATGGGGATTGATAACCACGGGAATTCATTGATAACCACGGGGATTCATTGATAACCATGGGGATTCATTGATAACAGGGAATGATAACCATGGGGAATTCATTGATAATGGGAATTAATAACTGGGATTGATAACGGGAATTGATAACCATGGGAATTCACTGATAACGATGGGAATTCATTGATAATGAGAATTAATAACTGGGATTGATAACGATGGGAATTCATTGATAACGGGGATTGATAACCATGGGGATCCATTGATAACGGGGATTGATAACGGGAATTGATAATGGGAATTGATAAGGGCGATGGGAATTGATAACCATGGGAATTCATTGATAATGGGGGTTGATAACGTTGGGAATTCATTGATAACAGAGATTGACAACCATGGGAATTCATTGATAACGGGGATTGATAACAGCAACAGGAATTGATAACGATGGGAATTTATTGATAACGGGGATTAATAATGCGAATGGAAATTGATAACCATGGGAATTCATTGATAATGGGGATTGATAACGGGTACTGATAACGGTGGGAATTCATTGATAACGGGGATTGATAACAGGGGTTGATAACAGGAATTGATAACAGCCATGGGAATGTGATTACCATGGGAATTCATTGATAACAATGGGGATTCATTGATAACAGGAATTAATAAATGGGATTGATAGTGGCGATTGATAACGATGGGAATTCATTGATAACGGGGATTAATAACTGGGATTGATAATGGGGATTGATAACAATGGAAATTCATTGATAACGGGAAGTAATAATGGGAATTGATAACCATGGGAATTCACTGATAACAAGAATTAATAACTGGGATTGATAATGATGGGAATTCATTGATAACGGGAATTAATAACTGGGATTGATAACGGGAATTGATAATGATGGGAATTCATTGATAATGGGAATTAATAACTGGGATTGATAACGTTGGGAATTCATTGATAATGGGGATTGATAACAGGAATTGATAACGGCAACAGGAATTGATAGCAATGGGAATTGATTGATAACGGGAATTAATAACTGGAATTCATAATGGGAATTAATAACTGGGATTGATAACGGGAATTGATAACCATGGGAATTCATTGATAATGGGAATTAATAACTGGGATTGATAACGTTGGGAATTCATTGATAATGGGGATTGATAACAGGAATTGATAACGGCAACAGGAATTGATAGCAATGGGAATTGATTGATAACGGGAATTAATAACTGGAATTCATAATGGGAATTGATAATGGTGATGGGAATTGATAACAATTGGGATTCATTGATAACAGGAATTGATAACGGGAATGGGAATTCATTGATAATGGCAATTAATAACTGGGATTGATAACGCAACGGGAATTGATTAATAATAGAAATTAATAACGGGGATTAATAGCAGGGATAACTACAGGAATTGATAAGGGGATTTGATAATGGGAATTAATAATGGCAACGGGAATTAATAAGGGGAATAACAATGGGAATTTATAACAACAGGAATTAATAATGTAGATAACAGTGGGAATTAATACCAGGAATTAATAATAGGAATTAATGGGAATAACCATGGGAATTAATAACAGAAATTACTAACAGGAATAAATAACAACGGGAATTAATGACTGGAATTAATAACGGGGATTGATAATGGGAATTAATAATGGAAATCAGTAATGATGGGAATTGCTAATGGGAATTAATAACAGGAAATAATAACAGCAACAGGAATTAATAACTATGGGAATTAATAACGGGAATTGATAACAAGAATTAATAATGATGGGAATTAATAATGGGAGTTAATAACAGGAATTAATAATGGGTATAATGATATGAATTAATAATGGGAATTGATAATGGAATTGATAATAGGAATTGATAATAGGAATTATTGACAGGAATTAATAATGGCAACGGGAATTAATAACGATGGGAATTAATGCTGATGGGAATTAATAATGGGGATAACAATGGGAATTAATAATGGGAATTATTAATGGGGATTAATAACAGCAACAGGAATTAATAATGGGGATAACAAGGGGAATTAACAATGGGAATTAGTAATAGGAATTAATAATGGGGATTAATAACAGCAACAGGAATTAATAATGGGGATAACAAGGGGAATTAACAATGGGAATTAATAATGGGAATCAGTAATTATAAAAATAAATATAAAAATAAAAGTATGGGACAAAAAGTTGGGGGAAAAATAAGGAAAAAATTGCGGAAAAAAAAAAAAAAAGATCTTGGGGGGAAAAATTGTGGGAAAATGAAATCATGACCAAAAAAAAAAAAAAAAAAAGGGAAAAAAAATCATGGGAAAAAATGGGGGGAAAAAAAAACCAGGAAAAAATAATGGGGAAAAAATGGAAACAAAAAACAAAAAAGGAACAAAAATCATGGGAAAAAATTGGGGGGGGGAAAAAAAACCAGGAAAAAATAATGGGGGGAAATGGAAACAAAAATAATGGAAAAAAAAAAGTCGTGGGGAAAAAAAAATAATTTTAAAAAGTGTGGAAAAAATCATGGAAGAAAATCATGGGAGAAAAAAATCGTGGGAAAAACGGTCGGGAAAAATGGGAAAAATTATGGGGGAAAAATCAGGTGGGGGAAAAAAATGTGGAAAAATTTAAAATCCTGGAAAAGAAACTTCTGGAATTTTTTTTTTTTTTCCCGCAGACATCTCGGAATATTCCCAGGAGCAGATCTGCAAGGTGAGCAGATCCCGGGAATTTGGGAATTTTGGGGGATTTGGGGAATTCTGGGGCTGGGAGGGGCCGATCCCGATGATCCCGATCTGATCCCAATCCCACCGATCCCAATCCCAATGGGAACATTGATCCCAATCCCAATGATCCCGATGATCCTGATCCCAATCCCAATCTGATCCCAGTCTGATCAGGGTCTGATCCCAATCCAATGATCCCAATCCCAATGGGATCTGATCCCAATGATCCTGATCCTAATCCCAATCTGATCCCAATCCCACCAATCCCAATCCCAATGGGATCTGATCCCAATCCCACTGATCCCAGTGATCCCAATGATCCCAGACTGATCCCAGTGATCCCAATCTGATCCCAATCCCAATGGGATCTGATCCCAATCCCACTGATCCCAATGATCCCGATCTGATCCCAATCCCGCTGATCCTGATCCCAATCCCAATCCTGCCAGTCCCAATCCCAATGGGATCTGATCCCATCCCAATGATCCCAGACTGATCCCAATGATCCCCATCTGATCCCCATCCCACCAATCCCAGTGGGTTCTGACCCCAATCCCACTGATCCCAATGATCCTGATCCTAATCCCAATCTGATCCCAATCCCACTGGTCCCGGTCCCAATGGGATCTGATCCCAATCCTGCTGATCCCAATGATCCTGATCCTAATCCCAATCTGATCCCAATCCCAGACTGATCCCAATAATCCCAGACTGATCCCAATCCCACTGATCCCAATCCCAATCCTGCCAGTCCCAATCCCAATGGGATCTGATCCTAATCCCACTGATCCCAGACTGATCCCAGTGATCCCAATCTGATCCCAATCCCACCAATCCCAATCCCAACGGGATCTGATCCCAATCCCAATGATCCCGATGATCCTGATCCCAATCCCAATCCCACTGATCCTGACCCCACTGATCCCAATCCCAATCTGATCCCGATCCCAATGATCCCAATCTGATTCCAATGATCCCAATATGATCCCAACCCCACTGATCCCGATCCCAATGGGATCTGACCCCGATCCCGCTGATCCCAATGATCCCACTGATCCCGATCCCAATCCCAATCTGATCCCAATCTGATCAGGATCTGATCCCAATCCAATGATCCCAATCCCAATGGGATCTGATCCCAATCCCGCTGATCCCAATGATCCTGATCCTAATCCCAATCTGATCCCAATCCCAATCTGATCCCAATCCCAATGGGATCTGATCCCAATCCCGCTGATCCCAATGATCCTGATCCTAATCCCAATCTGATCCCAATCCCAATCTGATCCCAATCCCAATGGGGTCTGATCCCGATGATCCTGATCCCAATCCCAATCCCACTGATCCTGACCCCACTGATCCCAATCCCAATCTGATCCCGATCCCAATGATCCCAATCCGATTCCAATGATCCCAATCTGATTCCAATGATCCCAGACTGATCCCAATCCCACTGGTCCCGATCCCAATGGGATCTGATCCCAATCCTGCTGATCCCAATGATCCTGATCCTAATCCCAATCTGATCCCAATCCCAGACTGATCCCAATGATCCCGATCTGATCCCAATCCTGACAAGATCTGATCCTGATCTGATCCCAATCCAGATCTGACCCCAATCCCAATCCCTGATCCCAGTTCCAATGGGATCTGATCCCAATGATCCCAATGGTCCCAATGATCCCACTGATCCCAATCCCAATGGGATCAGATCCCGATCCTGCTGATCCCAATGATCCCAAAGGGATCTGACCCAAATCCCGCTGATCCAAATGATCCCAATCCCACTGATCCAAATAATCCCAATCCCACTGATCCCAATAATCCCAATGGGATCAGATCCCAATCCCACTGATCCCGCTGATCCCAACGATCCCAATAATCCCAATGGGATCTGACCCCGATCCCGCTGATCCCAATAATCCCAATCCAAACGATCCCAATATTCCCAATGGGATCTGACCCCGATCCCGCCGATCCCAATAATCCCAAAGGGATCTGATCCCGATCCCATTGATCCCAATGATCCCAATAATCCCAACGGGATCTGATCCCAATCCCGCTGATCCCAATGATCCCAATCCCACTGATCCCAATAATCCCAATGGGATCTGACCCCGATCCCGCTGATCCCAATAATCCCAAAGGGATCTGATCCCGATCCTGTTGATCCCAATAATCCCAATAATCCCAATGGGATCTGACCCCAATCCCGCTGATCCCAATGATCCCAATCCCACTGATCCCAAATAATCCCAATGGGATCAGATCCCAATCCCAGTGATCCCAACGATCCCAATAATCCCAATGGGATCTGATCCCGATCCCGCTGATCCCAATAATCCCAATCCTGCTGATCCCAACAATCCCAAAGGGATCTGATCCCCTGATCCCAACGATCCCAACGATCCCAATAATCCAAATGGAATCAGATCCCAATCCCACTGATCCCAATAATCCCAATCCCAACGATCCCAATAATCCCAATGGGATCTGACCCCAATCCCGCTGATCCCAATCCCTTTTCCCAGGATTTCATCACTTTCCTGGATAAACTGGTGAGGATTTGGGATTTGGGGTTTGGATTTGGGGTTTTGGGGATTTTTGAGGGTTTTGGGATTTGGGGATTTTGGGATTTGGGATATTTTGGGATGTGGAATTGGGGTTTGGGATCTGGATTTGGGCTTCAGGATTTGGGATTTTTTTGAGATTTTTGGGATTTGGGATCTGGGGTTGAGATTTGGGATTTGGGTTTGGGATTTTTGATTTGGGATTTGGGTTTGGGATTTGGGATTTGGGATTAATTTGGGGATTTCAGTGTTTGGGATTTTTGGAATTTGGGATTTGGAATTTAAGATCTGGGATTTGGGATTTTGGGGATTTTTTGGGATTTTTGGGGCCTGGGATTTGAGGTTTTGGATTTGGAGGTTTTGGGATTTTAGAATTTTGAAATTTGGGGTTTTTTTAATTTTTGGGGTCTAGGGTTTGGGATTTGGGGTTTGGGGATTTTGGGATTTGGGATTTTTGGTTGATTTTTTGGATTTTGGGGATTTTGGGGATTTTTGGGGTTTTTGGGATTTTTGGGATTTTTGGGATTTTTGGGATTTGGGATTTTTGGGATTTTTGGTGTTTGGCATTTGGGGTCTGGAGTTGGGATTTGGGATTTGGGGTCTAATATTTGGGATTTGGGAATTTTGGGGTTAGGATCAGGGATTTGGGGTTTGGGATTTTGGGGATTTTTGGAATTTGGGATTTGGAATTTAGGATCTGGGATTTGGGTTTTTTTGGGGATTTTTTGGGATTTTTGGGGCCTGGGATTTGAGGTTTTGGATTTGGAGGTTTTGGGATTTTAGAATTTTGAAATTTGGGGTTTTTTGAATTTTTGGGGTCTAGGGTTTGGGATTTGAGGATTTTGGGATTTGAGGATTTTGGGATTTTGCATTTTTGGGATTTTGGGATTTTTGGCGTTTGGAATTTGAGGTGTGGAGTTGGAATTTGGGAATTGGGCATTTGGGGATTTGGGATTAGGATCAGGGATTTGGGGGTTGGGGGTTTTGGGATTTTTGGGATTTGGGATATTTTGGGATGTGGAATTGGGGTTTGGGACCTGGGATATTTGGGATTTGGGATTCAGAATTTGGGATTTGGGATCTGCAATTTGGGATTTCAGTTTTTTGGGATTTGGATTTTTTGGCATTTGGGGATTTGGGATCTGCGATTTTGGGGATTTTTGGGATTTGGGATTTTTGGCATTTGGGGATTTTTGGGATTTGGATTTTTTGGCATTTGGGGATTTGGGATCTGCGATTTCGGGGATTTTTGGGATTTGGGATTTTTGACATTTGGGGATTTTTGGGATTTGGGTTTTTTGGCATTTGGGGATTTGGGATCTGTGATTACGGGGATTTTTGGGATTTGAGATCTGCGATTTCGGGGATTTTTGGGACTGGAATTTTTTGGCATTTGGGGATTTGAGATCTGCGATTTCGGGGATTTTTGGGATTTGGGACTCAGGATTTGGGGTTTGGGACCTGGGATATTTGGGATTTGGGATTTGGGATCTGCGATTTTGGGGATTTTTGGGATTTGGGTTTTTTGGCGTTTGGGGATTTGGGATTTGGGATTTGGCATTTGGGGATTTGGGATCTGCGATTTCAGGGATTTTCTGAATTTGGATTTTTTTGGCATTTGGGGATTTGGGATCTGTGATTTCGGGGATTTTTGGGATTTGAGATCTGCGATTTCGGGGATTTTTGGGATTTGGGATTTTTGGGATTTGGGGATTTGGGATCTGCGATTTCAGGGATTTTTGGCATTTGGGATTTTTGGCATTTGGGGATTTTTGGGATTTGAATTTTTGTCATTTGGTGATTTGGGATCTGCGATTTCGGGGATTTTTGGGATTTGGGTTTTTTGGCGTTTGGGGATTTGGGATCTGCGATTTCGGGGATTTTTGGGATTTGGGATTTGGGATCTGCAATTTTGGGGATTTTTGGGATTTGGGATTTTTGGGATTTGGGGGTTTGGGATCTGCGATTTCGGGGATTTTTGGGGATTTGAGATCTGCGATTTCTGGGATTTTTGGGATTTGGGATCTGCGATTTCGGGGATTTTTGGGATTTGGATTTTTTGGCATTTGGGGATTTGAGATCTGCGATTTTGGGGATTTTTGGGATTTGGATTTTTTGGCATTTGGGGATTTGAGATCTGCGATTTCGGGGATTTTTGGGATTTGGATTTTTTGGCATTTGGGGATTTGGGATCTGCGATTTCGGGGATTTTTGGGGTTTGGGATTTTTGGGATTTGAGATCTGCGATTTCGGGGATTTTTGGGATTTTTGGGGTTTTTGGGATTTCCCCTTTCCGCAGGGAATCCCGCAGGTGATCCTGGTTGGCCACGACTGGGGCGGGGCCATGGCCTGGAACGTGGCTCTGTTCTACCCCGAGCGCGTCCGGTGAGACACCAAAAACACCAAAAACCCCCAAAATCCATAAAAACCCCACAACTGAAATCCCAAAATAAGGAAAAATCCCATGGGAAAAATCCCAGGATCAATAAAAATCCCGGAATTCCCGGAATTCTGGAGCCCCCGGCAATTCCAAATCTTGAATTTTCCCGCCTGGAATTTTTAGGGCCGTGGTGGTTCTGAAAACTCCATTATAAAATCCCCAATAAAATCCCCAATAAAATTCCCAATAAATCCCCAATAAATCCCCTATCAATACCCTATAAATCCCCAATAAATCCCCTATCAATCCCCTATAAATCCCCAATAAATCCCAAATAAAATCCTCCATAAATCCCCTATAAATCCCCCATAAATTCCCATATAAAATCCTCCATAAATCCCTAAAAAATCCCATTTAAGATCTCTTTAAATCCCCAAAAAAACCCCAATCAATCCCCAATCAATCCCCCATAAAAACCATAATAAATCCCCTATAAATCCCCTATAAAATCCCCAATAAATCCCCTATAAGCTCCCAATAATAAATCCCAAATAAATCCCCAATAAATCCCCAATAAATCCCCAATAAATCCCCAATAAATCCCCAAAAATCCCCAAAAAATCCCCAATAAATCCCCAATAAAATCCCCAATAAATCCCCAATAAATTCCCATATAAAATCCTCTATAAATCCCTAAAAAATCCCATTTAAAATCTCTTTAAATCCCCCAAAAAACCCCGATCAATCTCCAATCAACCCCCAATCAATCCCCAATAAATCCCCATAAAATCCATAATAAATCCCCTATAAAATCCCCAATAAATCCCCTATAAGCTCCCAACAATAAATCCCGAATTAATCCCCAATAAATCCCCGATAAATCCCAATAAATCCCCAATAAATCCCAAAAAAAATCCCCAAAAAATCCCCTATAAAATCCCCCATAAATCTCCTATAAATTCCCAATAAAATCCTCTATAAATCCCTAAAAAATCCCATTTAAAATCTCTTTAAATCCCCAATAAATCGCCAATCAATCGCCAATCAATCCCCAATAAATCCCCTATAAAATCCCCAATAAATCCCCTATAAGCTCCCAATAATAAATCCCGAATTATTCCCCAATAAATCCCTATAAATCCCAAATAAATCCCCAAAAAAATCCCAATAAAATCCTCCATAAATCCCCATAAATTCCCATATAAAATCCTCTATAAATCCCTAAAAAATCCCATTTAAAATATCTTTAAATCCCCAATAAATTCCCAATCAATCACCAATCAATCCCCAATAAATCCCCGATAAAATCCATAATCAATCCCCAATAAATCCCCAATAAATCCCCAATAAATCCCCAATAAATCCCCAATAAATCCCCAATAAATCCCCAATAAATCCTCAATAAATTCCTCAATAAATCCCCAATAAAATTCCCAATAAATCCTCAATAAATCCCCAATAAATCCCCAATAAATCCCCAATAATCTGTAGGGCCGTGGCCGTTCTGAACACTCCATTATAAAATCCCCAATAAATCCCATATAAATCCCCAATAAATCCCATATAAATCCCATATAAATCCCCAATAAATCCCATATAAATCCATATAAAAGCCCAATAAATCCCCAATAAATCCCCAATAAATCCCCAATAAATCCCCTATAAATCCCCAATAAATCCCATATAAATCCATATAAAATCCCCTATCAATCCCCTATCAATCCCCTATAAATCCCTATAAACCCCCAAATAAATCCTCTATAAATCCTCTATAAATCCCCTATAAAATCCGCTATCAATCCCCAATAAATCCCCAATAAAATCCTCAATAAATCCCCTATAAAATCCGCTATCAATCCCCAATAAATCTCCTATAAAACCCCAATAAACCCCAAATAAATCCCGTATAAAATCCCCAATAAATCCCATATAAATCCATATAAAATCCCCTATAAATCCCCAATAAATCCCCTATCAATCCCCTATAAAACCCCAATAAATCCCCAATAAATCCCATATAAAATCCCCAATAAATCCCATATAAATCCATATAAAATCCCCTATCAATCCCCAATAAATCCCCAATAAATCCCCTATAAATCCCCAATAAACCCCCAATAAATCCCATATAAATCCATATAAAATCCCCTATCAATCCCCTATAAAATCCCCAATAAATCCCCTATAAACCCCCAAATAAATCCTCTATAAATCCTCTATAAATCCCCAATAAAATCCTCAATAAATCCCCTATAAAATCCGCTATCAATCCCCAATAAATCTCCTATAAAACCCCAATAAACCCCCAATAAATCCTATATAAAATCCCCAATAAATCACATATAAATCCATATAAAATCCCCAATCAATCCCCAATCAATGCCCTATAAATCCCCAATAAATCCCCTATAAATCCCCAATAAATCCCCAATAAATCCCCTATAAACCCCCAATAAATCCCATATAAAATCCCCAATAAATCCCATATAAATCCATATAAAATCCCCTATAAATCCCCAATAAATCCCCAATAAATCCCCAATCAATCCCCAATCAATCCCCTGCAATCTGCAGGGCCGTGGCCGTTCTGAACACGCCGTTCCGGCCGCCCGACCCCGATTCCGACGCCCTGGAGAAACTGAGGCAGATCCCGGAGTTCGATTACCAGCTCTACTTCCAGGAGCCGGTGAGATCCCGAATCCTGACCCCAAAAACCCCAAAAATCCCAAAAATCCCAAATCCCTGATCCTGAACCCCAAAAACCCCAAAAATCCCAAATCCCTGATCCTGAACCCCAAAAACCCCAAATCCCTGATCCTAAATCCCAAAAACCCCAAATCCCTGATCCTGAATCCCAAAAACCCCAAAAATCCCAAATCCCTGATCCTGAACCCCAAAAACCCCAAATATCCCAAATCCCTGATCCTGAATCCCAAAAATCCCAAAAACCCCAAATCCCTGATCCTGAATCCCAAAAATCCCAAAAACCCCAAATCCCTGATCCTAAATCCCAAAAACCCCAAATCCCTGATCCTAAATCCCAAAAACCCCAAAACCCCCAAATCCCTGATCCTAAATCCCAAAAACCCCAAAACCCTGATCCTAAACCCCAAAAATCCCAAAAACCCCAAATCCCTGATCCTAAATCCCAAAAATCCCAAAAACCCCAAATTCCTGATCCTGAACCCCAAAAAGCACAAATTCCTGATCCTAAATCCCAATAACCCCAAATCCCAAATCCTGAAACCCAAAAATCCCAAATCCCTTATCCTAAATCCAAAATAAAATAAAAAAAAACCAAATTCCAAATCTTGAATCCCAAAAATCTCCAAAATCCCAAACCCCAGATCCCTGATCCTAAACCCCAAATCCCAAAAATCTGGAAAAAAATCCCAAATCCAAATCCCAAAAAATCCCAAATCCCAAACCCCAAATTCCCAAATCCCAAATCCCAAAAATCCCAAATCCCAAACCCCAAACCACAAATCCTGAATCCCAAAAATCCCAACCCCCAAATCCCTGATCCTAATTCCCGAATCTGAGATCCCAAATCCCAAATCCCAAAAATCCCAGATCCCTCACCCTAAACCCCGAACCCTAAATCCTGAATCCCAAAAATCCTAAAAAATTCCAAATCCCAAGCTCCAAAATCCCCAAAATCCCAAACCCCAAATCCCAGATCCCAAATCCAAATCCCCAAAATCCCAAACCCCAAATCCTAAATCCCAATCCCAGATCTGATCTCAGATTTTTTTGATCTCAGTGGTTTTGGGGTCAATCCCGGTGGTTTTGGGATTTTTTGGGATTTGGGGTTTGGAGTTTTGGGTTTGGGATTTGGGATCTTGGGGATTTTTGGGATTTTGGGATTTGGGGATTTGGGGGTTTGGGATTTGGGGTTTGGGGTTTTGGGGATTTTTGGGATTTGGGGTTTGGGATTTTGGGGATTTGGGATTTGGGGTTTGGGGTTTTTCCTGGTGTTTTTGGGATCTGATCCCGGTGTTTTTGGGGTTGATCCTGCTGCTTTTGGGATTCTGGTTTGGGATCAGGATCAGGATTGGGGTTTGGGATTTGGGGTCTGAGGTTCAGGATTTGGGGTTTGGGATTTGGGGTTTGGGGATTTGGGGTTTGGGGTTTTTCCTGGTGTTTTTGGGGTTGATCCTGCTGGGTTTGGGATTCTGGTTTGGGATGAGGTTGAGGATTTGGGGTTTGAGGTTTGGAGTTTTGGGTTTGGGATTTGGGATTTGGGGTTTGGGACCTGGGATTTGGGGAATTGGGATCCCGGTGTTTTTGGGGTTGATCCTGCTGGTTTTGGGATTTGGGTTTGGGATCAGGATCAGGATTTAGGGTTTGGGATTTGGGGTCTGTGGTTCAGGATTTGGGGTTTGGGATTTGGAGTTTCGGGTTTGGGATTTGGGATTTGGGATTTGGGTTTTAGGGTAGATCCTGATGTTTTTGGGATTTATCCTCCTGGTTTTGGGTCAATTCCGGCATTTTGGGGATTTTTTTCCCTCTGTTGGGGTGTTTCCCACTGTTTTTGGGGTCGATCCCGGGGTTTTTGGGGTTTTCCCGCTTTTTTGGGGGTTGATCCCGGGTTTTTTGGGGTCGATCCCGCTGTTTTTGGGGTTTTCCCGCTGTTTTTGGGGTTTTTCCCTGCTGTTTTTGGGGTTTTCCCGCTGTTTTTGGGGTCAATCCCACTGATTTTGGGGTTTTCCCCACTGTTTTTGGGGTCAATCTCACTGGTTTTTGGGTTTTCCCGGTGTTTTTGGGTTTTCCCGCTGTTTTGGGGTCAATCCCACTGCTTTTGGGGTCAATCCTGGTGTTTTTGGGGTTTTCCCCGCTGTTTTTGGGGTTTTCCCACTGTTTTTTGGGTCGATCCCACTGTTTTTGGGGTTGATCCCGGGGTTTTTTGGGGTTTGTCCTGGTCTTTTTGGGATCCTGGTTTGGGATCAGGATCGGGATTGGGGCTTTGGATTTGGGATCTGGGGTTTGGGATTTGGGGTTTGGAGTTTGAGATTTTTGGGGTTTGGAATTTGGGAGTTGGGGTTTTTCCCCACTGTTTTTGGGGTTTTCCCGCTGTTTTGGGGTCGATCCCGGGGTTTTTGGGGTTTTTCCCCTGTGTTTTTGGGGTTTTCCCGCTGTTTTGGGGTTTTCCCGGGGTTTTGGTGTCGATCCCGGTGTTTTTGGGATTTTCCCGCGGTTTCAGGGCGTGGCGGAGGCGGAGCTGGAGAAGGACATCGGGAGGACCCTGAAACTCCTGATCCGATCGGCCGAGCCCGAGGTGGGACCGGGATCTGGGATCGGGAATTTGGGGTTTGGGATTTGGGAATGTGGGATTGGGGTTTGGGATTGGGATTTGGGGTCAGGATTTGGGATTTGGGGTTTGGGAATTGGGATTTGGGATTTGGGGTTTGGGGTTTGGGGTTTTGGATCAGGATTTGGGATTTGGGATTGGGGATTGGGGATTTGGGATTTGGGATTTGGGATTTGGGAATTGGGGTTTGGGATTTGGGATTGGGATTGGGGATTTGGGATTTGGGGTTTGGGATTTGAGATTGGGGATTTGGGATTGGGATTTGGGATTTGGGATTGGGATTTGGGATTTGGGAGTGGGATTTGGGATTTGGGATTTGGGATTTGGGATTTGGGATCGGGATTTGGGATTTGGGGTTTGGGATTTGGGATTTGGGGTTTGGGATTGGGAGTTTTTGGATTTGGGATTTGGGGTTTGGGATTTGGGGTTTCAGATTTGGGATTTGGGGTTTGGGGTTTGGGGCTTGGATTTGGGATTGGGTTTTGGGATTTGGGATTTGAGATTGGGAATAGGGTTTGGAATTGGGATTTGGATTTGGGATTTGGGATGTGGGATATGGGATTTGGGATTGGGGTCAGGATTTGGGTTTGGGGACTCGGGATCTGTGATTTGGGATTCGGGATCGGGATTTGGAGTTTGGGGTTGATTTGGGATTTGGGATTAGGATTGGGATTGGGATTTGGGATTTGGGATTTCTGATTGGGGTTTGGGATTTGGATGGGATTGAGATGAGCATCGGGATTGGGATCAGCAATGGGATCGGGATTGGGGTCGGGATCGGGTCGGGATCGGGGTCGGGATTTGGGATCAAAATCAGGATTGGGATCAGAGCTGGGCTCAGCTTGGGGTGGTGGAATGGGATCAGGATTGGGATTGGGAATGGAGCTGGGATTGGGATCGGGATCGGGATCAATAGGGGGATGGGAGCAGGATTAGGATGGGGATTGGGGTCGGGATTGGGATCAGGATTGGGATTGGGATTGGGGATGGGAATGGGAATGGGGATGGGGATAGAGATGGGATTGGGATCCACAATGGGATTGGGATCATGATCGGGATCTGGGATTTGGGATTTGGGGTTTGGGTTTGGGATTTTGGATTTCTGATTGGGGTTTGGGGATTTGGGATTGGGATGGGGTTTGGGATCTGGGATTGGGATTTGGGATTTGGGATTTGGGATTTGGGATTTGGGGTTTGGGTTTGGGGTTTGGGGTTTGGGATTGGGATTTGGGATTGGGATTTGGGATTGGGGATTTGGGGTTTGGGATTTGAGATTGGCGTTTGGGATTGGGATCTGGGATTGGGATTGGGATTTGGGATTGGGATTTAGGATTTGGGAACTGGGATTCGGGATCTGGGATTTGGGATGTGGGATGTGGGATTTGGGATTGGGGTCAGGATTTGGGAACTGGGATTCAGGATCTGTGATTTGGGATTTGCGATCGGGATTTGGGGTTTGGGATTGATTTGGGATTTGGGATTGGGATCAGGATCAGGATTGGGATGGGGTTTGCAATTGGGATCAAAAAATCAGGATTGGGATCGAGGTCGGGATTTGGAATGGGATTGGGGATTGGGGATTGGGATTCAATTGGGAATGGGAATGGGGTGGAATTGGGATGAGGATTGGGATGGGAATGGGATTGGGATTGGGATCAAATCAATATCAGGATTGGGATTGGGATTGAGGTTGGAATTGGGATTGGGATTGGGATCGGGATCGGGATCAGGATTGGGATCAGGATGGGCTGGATCCCAAAGGAACGGGAAATCCCAGAGGGCTTTCGGAGCCCCCAATGGGATCCCTCCCTCTGGGACCACCCCAAATCCCCTGGGATCTCTGGGATTTTTGGAATTTTTTTTATTTCTGGGTTTTCTGGGTTTTCTGGGAATTCTGGGATTTCTGGGATTTCTGGGATTTTTGGAATTTTTTGAATTTCTGGGTTTTCTGGGATTTTTGGGATTTCTGGGATTTCTGGGATTTCTGGGATCCCTGGAATTTTTGGGATTTTTTTGATTTCTGGGATTTCTGGGATCCCTGGGATCTCTGGGATCTCTGGGATCTCTGGTCTCCGTCACCAACATTCCCAAATTCCCGTGGTCTGTGGGAATTCCCGGGCTGGATTTGCTTTCCTGCCCCCGCAGGATCGGCTGCCCGAGAGCGTCGACGTGCGCCGGGCACGGGAGAGAGGTGGGCACCGGGATCCACCGGGATCCCATGGGGATCCACCGGGAATTTGGGGGATCCCTGGGAATTTGGGGGATCCTGGGGATATGGGGGATTCTCCTGAGAATGGGGGATCCCCTGGGAATGGAGGATTCTGTGGGATTTGGGGGATTCTTTGGGAATGGGGGATCCTGTGGGATTTGGGGGGGATTCTCTGGGAATCGGGGATCCCCTGGGATTTGGGGATCCTCCGGGATCTGGGGGATTCTGTGGCAATGGGGGATTCTGTGGGAATTTGGGGGATCCACCGGGAATTTGGGGGATCCCGACCCCCAATCCCAATTCCCCAATTTGGGGCATTCCCAATCCCCTGGGAATTTGGGGTTCCCCTGGGCATGGGGGATCCTGGGGATGGGAGATCCTGTGGGATTTGGGGGGGATTCTGTGGGAATCGGGGATCCACTGGGATTTTGGGGGATCCTCTGGGATTTGGGGCATCCTCTGGGAATTCGGGGATCCTGTGGGAATGGGAGATTCTGTGGAATTTGGGGGATTCTGTGGAAATGGGGGATCCCCTGGGATTTGGGGGATTCTGTGGGATTTGGGGGATCCACTGGGAATTTGGGGATCCCAACCCCCAATCCCAATTCCCCAGTTTGGGGCATTCCCAATCCCCTGGGATTTGGGGGGATCCCCTGGGAATTTGGGGGATCAATGGGGGATCCTGGAAGTGAGGGATCCCATGGGAATGGGGGATCCAGGGGATGGTGGATCCCATGGAATTTGGGGAATGTTGTGGGATTTGTGGGATCCCCTGGGATTTGGGGGATCCTCTGGGAATGGGGGATTCTGTGGGATTTGGGGGATCCACTGGGAATTTGGGGGATCCCAACCCCCAATCCCAATTCCCCAATTTGGGGCATTCCCAATCCCCTGGGATTTTGGGGGATCAATGGGGGGATCCTGGAAATGAGGGATCCCATGGGAATGGGGGATCCAGGGGATGGTGGATCCCGTGGAATTTGGGGAATGTTGTGGGATTTGGGGGATCCTGTGAGATTTGGGGGGGATTCTGTGGGAATCGAGGATCCCCTGGGATTTGGGGGATCCCCCGGGATTTGGGGGATCCTCTGGGAATTTGGGGAACCTCAACCCCCAATCCCAATTCCCCAATTTGGGGCATTCCCAATCCCCTGGGATTTTGGGGTTCCCCTGGGCATGGGGGATCCTGGGGATGGGAGATCCTGTGGGATTTGGGGGGGATTCTGTGGGAATGGGGGATCCCCCGGGATTTGGGGATCCACTGGGATTTGGGGGGATCCCATGGGAATGGGGGATCCTGTGGCAATGGGGGATTCTGTAGGATTTGGGGGATCCACTGGGAATTTGGGGATCCCAACCCCCAATCCCAATTCCCCAATTTGGGGCATTCCCAATTCCCTGGGATTTTGGGGGGGATCCTGTGGGATTTGGGGGGATCCTCTGGGGATTTGGGGGATCCTTTGGGAATGGGGGATGGATTCCCTGGGATTTGGGGGATTCTGGGATTGGGGGGATCCCCTGGAATGGGGGATTCTGGGGATATGGGGGATCCTGTGGGATTTGGGGGATCCAGATGGGATTTGGGGGATCCTGATAAGATTTGGGGGATCCTGAAGGATTTGGGGGACCCTGAGGGGATTTGGGGGGCCCTGAGGGGATTTGGGGGATCCTGAAGGGATTTGGGGGACCCTGAGGGGATTTGGGGGATCCCGAGGGGATTTGGGGGACCCTGGGGGGATTTGGGGATCCTGAAGGGATTTGGGGGATCCTGAGGGGATTTGGGGAACCCTGAGGGGATTTGGGGGATCCCGAGAGGATTTGGGGGACCCTGAGGGGATTTGGGGGATCCAGATGGGATTTGGGGGATCCTGAGGGGATTTGGAGGATCCTGAAGGGATTTGGAGGATCCTGAAGGGATTTGGGGGGCCCTGAGGGGATTTGGGGGATCCTGAAGGGATTTGGGGGACCCTGAGGGGATTTGGGGGATCCCGAGGGATTTGGGGGATCCTGAGGGGATTTGGGGGATCCAGGTGGGATTTGGAGGATCCTGAAGGAATTCTGGGAATGCCGAGGGTGGTGCTGAGGGGATTTGGGGGATCCAGAGGGGATTTGGGGGATCCTGAGGGGATTTGGGGGATCCCGAGAGGATTTGGGGGATCCCGAGAGGATTTGGGGGATCCTGGGGGGATTTGGGGGGATCCTGAGGGGATTTGGGGGGATCCTGAGGGGATTTGGGGGGCCCTGAGGGGATTTGGGGGATCCTGAAGGGATTTGGAGGATCCTGAAGGGATTTGGGGGGCCCTGAGGGGATTTGGGGGATCCTGAAGGGATTTGGGGGACCCTGAGGGGATTTGGGGGATCCTGAGGGGATTTGGGGGATCCTGAGGGGATTTGGGGGATCCTGAGGGGATTTGGAGGATCCTGAAGGAATTCTGGGAATGCCGAGGGTGGTGCTGAGGGGATTTGGGGGATCCTGAGGGGATTTGGGGCATCCAGAGGGGTTTGGGGGATCCTGTGGGATTTGGGGATCCTGAGGGGTTTTGGGGGATTCTGAGGGGATTTGGGGGGCCCTGAGGGGATTTGGGGGATCCTGAAGGGATTTGGGGGATCCTGAGGGGATTTGGGGGATCCCGGGGGGATTTGGGGGACCCTGGGGGGATTTGGGGGATCCTGATGGGATTTGGGGGACCCTGAGGGAATTTTGGGAATCCTGAGGGGATTTGGGGGATCCTGAAGGGATTTGAGGTATCCTGAGGGGATTTGGGGAATCCTGAGGGGATTTGGGGGATCCAGAGGGGATTTGGGGATCCTGAGGGGATTTGGGGGATCCTGAGGGGATTTGGGGATCCAGGTGGGATTTGGAGGATCCTGAAGGAATTCTGGGAATGCCGAGGGTGGTGCTGAGGGGATTTGGGGGATCCAGAGGGGATTTGGGGGATCCTGAGGGGATTTGGGGGATCCCGAGAGGATTTGGGGGATCCCGAGAGGATTTGGGGGATCCTGGGGGGATTTTGGGGCATCCTGAGGGGATTTGGGGCATCCAGAGGGGATTTGGGGGATCCTGAGGGGATTTGGGGGATCCTGGGGGGATTTGGGGGACCCTGAGGGGATTTTGGGGCATCCCGAGGGGATTTGGGGGATCCTGAGGGAATTGTGGGAATGCCGAGGGTGGTGCTGAGGGGATTTGGGGGATCCTGAGGGGATCTGTGGGACCCTGGGGGGATTTGGGGGATCCAGATGGGATTTGGGGGATCCTGGGGGATTTGGGGGATCCTGAAGGAATTCTGGGAATGCCGAGGGTGGTGCTGAGGGGATTTGGGGGATCCTGGTGGGATTTGGGGGATCCTGATGGGATTTGGGGGATCCCTGTTTGTTCCCAGGGGGTCTCCTGGTGGGGCTCCCCGAGGATCCCCCCGAGAGCCGCCTGCTGCCCCCGGCCGTGCTCCAATACTACATCCGGCAGTTCCGCAAATCCGGATTCAGGTGCCAGCCGGGATCCGGGATCCGGGATCCGGGTTTTGGGGTCCGGGATATGGGATCCGCTCCGATCCCAGCCCCCGCCCCCATCCCCCCATTGGGATCCCCCCTTTGGGATCCCCCCTTTGGGATCATCCCGGGGTCACTGTTGGGGTTTCCCAGGGGGCCCCTGAACTGGTACCGGAACGTGAGGGAGAACCAGAGCTGGGCCCTGCGCGCCCATGGCAGGACGGTGAGCGCTGAAACCCATCCCAAACTGATCCCAAACCGATCCCTGAGCCCGATCCCAAACTGATCCCAAACCCATCCCTGAGCCTGATCCTGATCCCAAACCCATCCCCGTTCCCAAACTGATCCCACCCTGATCCCAGAGCAGGGCCCTGAGCGCCCATGGCCGGACGGTGAGCGGTGAAACCGATCCCAAATGATTCCAAACCAATCCCTGATCCTGATCCCGATCCCAAACTGATCCCTGAGCCTGATGCCACAATGATCCC
This sequence comes from Zonotrichia leucophrys gambelii, assembly GCF_028769735.1. Classification (NCBI taxonomy): domain Eukaryota; kingdom Metazoa; phylum Chordata; class Aves; order Passeriformes; family Passerellidae; genus Zonotrichia; species Zonotrichia leucophrys. The sequence continues at coordinate 114,156,464 of NC_088172.1, forward strand.
TGAGCCCGATCCTGATCCCAAACCCATCCCTGAGCCCGATCCCGATCCCAAACCCATCCCCATCCCCAAACTGATCCCAGCCTGATCCCTGAGCTGGGCCCTGCACGCCTGTGGCCGGACGGTGAGAAATGATACCGATCCCGATCCCGATCCCCGAAATGATCCCTGAGCCTGATCCCAATCCCAAACCCATCCCCATCCTGATCCCAATCCTAACCCCAATCCGGATCCTGATCCCCAGAATGATCCCTGATCCCGATCCCAAACCAATCCCTGATCCCTGAGCCCGATCCCAAACCAATCCCTGATCCCTGAGCCCGATCCCAAACTGATCCCAAACTGATCCCAGACTGATCCCTGAGCTGGGCCCTGCGCGCCCATGGCAGGACGGTGAGCGGGGAAACCGATCCCAAACTGATCCCTGAGCCTGAGCCTGATCCGAAAATCATCCCAGATCCTGATCCCAAACCGATCCCCATCCTGATCCCAATCCCAAAAATGATCCCTGACCCTGATCCCAAACTGATCCCCACCCTGATCCCAACCCCCAAACCAATCCCTGACCCTGATCCCAACCCCATCCCAATCCTGATCCCAATCCTAACCCAAATCCCTGATCCCCATCCCCATCCTGATCCTGACCCCGATCCCCATCCCCAAACCGATCCCTGGGCCCGATCCCAACCCCATCCCAATCCTGATTCCAATCCTGATCCCAACCCCAAACCCATCCCTGCCCCAAACTGATCCCAAACCCATCCCCACCCTGATCCCGACCCCAATCCCAAACTGATCCCAGACTGATCCCAAAGGGATCCCCAACCCTGAGCTCAATGCAGTGCCTCCAAATCCCATCTGGGATCCCCCAAATCCCCTCGGGGTTCCCCAAATCCCATCTGGGATCTCCCAGATCCCCTCGGGATCCCCCAAATTCTCTCAGGATCCCCCCAATCCCATCTGGGATCCCCGAAATCTCCCCTGGATTCCCCAAATCCCCTCAGGATCCCCCAAATCTCCCCTGGGTCTTCCAAATCCCATTTTCCCCTCGAAATCCTGCCTGGATCCCCCAGATCCCTTCAGGATCCCCCCAAATCCCGGCTGGATCCCCCAAATCCCATTTTTTCCCCACTGGGATCCCCCAAATCCCCTCCAGATCCCCTCAGGATCCCCCAAATCCCATCTGGGATCCCCGAAATCTCCCCTGGATCCCCCAAATCCCCTCCGGATCCCCCCTCTGGATCCCCCAAATCCCCTCCAGATCCTCTCAGGATTCCCCAAATCCCATTTTCCCTCTCGGGATCCCCCAAATCCCCTCCAGATCCCCCAAATCCTCCCTGGATCCCCCAAATCCCCTCTGGATCCCCCAAATCCCGGCTGGGATCCCCCAAATCCCATTTTCCCCCTCGGGACCCCCCAAATCCCCCTTTGGGACCCCCCAAATTCCGGCTGTGTTCCCGGCAGATCCCGCTGCCGGCGCTGATGGTGACGGCCGGGAAGGATCCGGTGCTGAAACCCGGCCTGAGCAAGGGCATGGAGAGATGGGTGAGGGGAAAATGGGGAAAATTGGGGAAAAAGTGGGGAAAAAATGGGGAAAATGAGGGGAAAAATGGGGAAAATGTGGGGGAAAATTTGGGGAAAAATTGGGAAAAATATGGGGGAAAATACAGGGAAAAATTGGGAAAAATATGGGGAAAATATGGGGGGAAATTGGGGAAAATGGGGAAAAATTATGGGGAAAATACAGGGAAAAAATGGGGAAAATTGGAAAAATACGGGGGAAAAGTGGGGAAAAAATGGGGAAAATTGGGAAAAATATGGGGAAAATATGGGGAAATTACGGGAAAAAATGGGGAAAATATGGGAAAAACTAGGAAAAAGTACGGGAAAAATATGGGGAAAATACAGGGAAAAATGGGAAAAATTGGGGAAAAATACAGGGAAAAAATGGGGAAAATTGGGGAAAAATATGCGGGAAACACAGGGAAAAATGGGGAAAAAATGGGGAAAATATGGGGAAAATATGGGGAAAATACGGGGAAAAATGGGGAAAATACAGGGAAAAAACTGGGGAAAAATGGGGAAAAATAGGGGAAATTGGGGAAAAATACGGGGGAAAATGGGGAAAATTTGGGGAAAATATGGGGAAAATACGGGGGAAAATGTGGGGGAAAATTTGGGGAAAATTGGGGAAAATATAGGGAAAATATGGGAAAAACTAGGAAAAAGTATGGGAAAAATATGGGGAAAATGGGGAAAAAATGGGGAAAATACAGGGAAAAATGGGGAAAATACAGGGCAAAATACGGGAAAAATTATGGGGAAAATATGGGGAGTAACAAAGGAAAAAAATTGGGGGGGAAATTGGTGAAAATACAGGGAAAATATGGGAAATAATTGGGGGAAATACAGGGAAAAACTGGGAAAAATATGGGGGGGAAAAAGGGAAAAATTGGGAAAAATACGGGAAAGATGCATGGAAAATATGGGGGGAAAAGTTGGAAAAATACAGGGAAAACATGGGAAAAATATGGCGAAAAATCTGGGAAAAAATATGGGAAAAATCCAGGGAAAATCTGGGAAAAATCTCAAGAAAAACTGGGGGGAATTCAGGGAAAATCTGGGGGGGAAAAAGTGTGGAAATTTGGAGAAAATCTGGGAAAAATCTGGGAAAAATCCAGGAATTCAGGAAAATCTGGGGAAAAAAAAAAACACAGGGAAAAAATCTGGGGAAAAATGGGAAAAACCTGGGAAAACCTGAGGAAAAAAAATCTGGGAATTAAGGAATAGTACAGGAGAAATCCAGGAATTTAGGAAAAATCTGGGGAAAAAAAAAAAAGGGAAAAATAGGGAAAACCCCAGGAGAAGTCTGGGAAAAAAATCTGGGAAAAATCTGGGAAAAATCTGGGAAAATCATATAAAAATTCGTGGAAAAATCGAGGAAAATTCTGGGAAAAACCTGGGGGGGGGGAATCTGGGAAAAAAAATATCTGGGAAAATTCCAGAAAAAAATCTGGGAGAAAAAAATCCAGGAGAATTTCTGGAAAAAAAATCGGGAAAAATCTGGGGAAAATTGGGAAAAATATGGGAAAAAGTGGGAATTTTTTGGGTTGGGAATGGGGGGAATCAGGGAAGGTTCCGGAAGGTTCCGGAAGGCTCCGGCTCCATCCGGGCCCTTTTCCGGCTCAGATCCCGCGGCTGCAGCGCGGCCACATCGAGAACTGCGGCCACTGGACACAGATGGAGAGGTGGGGACGGGCCTGGAATTCCCAAAGTTCCCAAATCCCGGAATTCCCAACATCCCAAATCCCGGAATTCCTAAATCCTGGAATTCCCCATCTCAAATATTCCCCAAATCCCGGAATTCCCAACATTCCCCAAATCCTGGAATTCCCAAAATCCCCAAATCCTGGAATTTCCAAAATCCCAAATCCCGGAATTCCCAAAATTCCCAAATCCTGGGATTTCCAAATCCTGGAATTGGCAAAATCCCAAATCCTAGGATTCCAAACATTCCCAAATCCTGGAATTCCCAATCCCAAATATTCCCCAAAATTCCAAAATCCTGGAATTCCCAAAATTCCCAAATTCTGGAATTGCTCATCCCAAATATTTCCAAATCCTGGAATTCCCAGAATTCCCAAATCCTGGAATTCCCAAAATTCCCAAATCCTGGAATTGCTCATCCCAAATATTTCCAAATCCTGGAATTCCCAGAATTTCCAACATTCCCAAATCCTGGAATTCCCAACATTCCCAAATTCTGGAATTGCTCATCCCAAATATTTCCAAATCCTGGAATTCCCAGAATTCCCAAAATTCCCCAATCCTGGAATTCCCAAATCCTGGAATTGCCAAAATCCCAAATCCTGGAATTCCCAAAATTCCCAAATTCCAGAATTCCCAAAATCCCAAATACCAGAATTCCCAAATCCTGGAATTGCCAAAATCCTGGAATTCCCCATCCCAAATATTCCCAAATCCTGGAATTCCCAAAATCCCAAATCCTGGAATTGCCACATTCCCAAATCCCGGAATTCCCAAAATTCTCAAAATTCCCAAAATTCCCAAAATTCCCAAATCCCAGAATTCCCAAATCCTGGAATTCCCCAATCCCAAGATTCTCCAATTCCAAATATTCCCAATAATCTCCAAATTCCCCAATCCCAAAATTTCCCAGTGGCCCAAATATTCCCAAAAATTCCCAAATTTCCCAGAATTTTCTCTCTATTTCTCTCTCCAAAAATCCTCCAAAATTTTCCCAAAAAATTCCCCCAAAAAATCCCTAAAAATCCCAAAAAAATCCCAAAAAATTCCAAATTTTCCCCCAAATTTCAAAAAAATTCCAGGAATTTTCTCTCTATTTCTCTCCCCAAAAATCCTCCAAAAGTTTCCAAAAAAATCACCAAAAATCCCCAAAATTTCCCAAAAAAATCCAAAATTTCCCCAAAAAAGGCCAAAAAAATCCCTGGGATCCTTGGGAAAAATCCCCCCAAATTTTCCCAAAAAAATCCCCAAAATTTCCCAAAAATCCCCCAAAATTTTCCCAAAAAAATCCCCCAAAATTCCCAAATAATCCTCAAATATTTCCCCAAAATTCCCCCAAATTTTTCCCAAAAAATTCCAAAATTTTCCCCAAAAAATCCCCAAAATTCCCCAAAATTTCCCAAAAATCCCTCCAAAATTTTCCCAAAAAATTCCAAAATTTCCCCCCCAAAAATCCCCAAAAATCTCCAAATAATCCCCCAAAATTCCCCCAAAATTTTCCCAAAAATTTCCCAAATTTCTCCAAAATTTCTGGAATTTTCTCTCCGTTTCTCTCCCCAGGCCGCTGGAGCTGAACCGGATCCTCCTGGATTGGTTGGAAAATCTCCCCCCGGAGAATTCCTGCCCTGCAAATTCCAAACTTTGAAATCCTGGATTTTTTGGGAATTTTTTTCCTGGAATTTGTGGGATTTTTTCCCAGGAATTCCAAGATTTTAGCAAAAAAAATTTTCCCCAAAAAATTCCAAACTCGAAGCAGGAAATTTTTGCAGGAATTCCAAACTTTGAGTGGGAATTTTTTCCAAAAAAATTCCAAATTTTTTCCAAAAATTCCAAACTTTGAGCGGGAATTCCGAGCTTGGAATGGGAATTTTTTTTCCTGGGAATTCCAAGATTTCAGCAGAAATTTTTCCCAGGAATTCCAAGATTTTAGCGGGAATTTTTTCCAGGAATTCCAAGATTTCAGCAGAATTTTTTCCAGGAATTCCAAGATTTTAGCAGAAATTTCTTCCAGGAATTCCAAGATTTTAGCGGGAATTTTTTTCCAGGAATTCCAAGATTTGAGCAGAAATTTTTTCCTGAGAATTCCAAACTTTATTTTGGAATTTTTTCCTAATTTTTCCTGCCAATTCCAAACTTTGAGCAGGAAATTTTTGCCTGGGAATTTTTTCCCTAAAATTCCAAATTTGGTGCAGAATTTTCTCCCACAAATTCCAAGTTTGGACCAGGAATTTTTTTCCCAAAAATTCCAAATTCTCCTGGGAATTTTTTTTCCTTGGAAAAATTGGTCAGAAAAATTTCTTGGAAAAATTGAAAAAATTCCAGGTTTTTTTTTTGGTTTGTTTTTGTTGGAATTCCTGCTCCAGGATCCTGAGAGTTTTCCTGGAAATCCGGGAAATTTATTATTAATTAATAATTATTAATAATGAATTCATTAACATCTAACCATTTAATGACTAATAATCCATAA